>NW_015623473.1:619493-628914 GCF_001515625.1 Sinocyclocheilus rhinocerous | reverse complement strand
GATTGAGTCTGGCCACTCCGACATAAAGCCCAGATCGGTGGAGTGTTGCAGTATGATCATGGAGCTCAACTAGAGTGACCATCAGCATCTTGGTCACCAGTCTAGACAAGGCCCTTCTCCATCAGTTGCTCAGTTTGGCCAGGAGGCCAGCTCTAGGAAGAGTTCTAGTTGTTTCAAACGTCTTCCATTATGGAATATGAAGGTTACATGATTCTGTGAACCTTCAATGAAGCAGAATTTTTTTCTGAACTCTTCCCCAGATGTGTGGCTTGACGCAAACCTGTTTCTTTCTTTCTGACCTTTTATTAAGATGTGTGTGCCGTTCCAAATCATACCCATTCAGTTGAATTTGCCACAGGTTAACTTCACATGAAGTGTAGTGACATCTACAAGCAAGTTCAACTGTCCCAGAATCATTTTTTTTATTTTATTTTTTTATAAATTAGCAAAGATGTTAAAAACATCGTTTTTTTTTGCTTTGCCATTATGGTGGATGGAGTGTAGAATGATGTGGGGAAAAAAGTAATTTAAAGCAGTTTAACTTAAGGCAGCAACATAACAAAACATGAAAGAAATGAAGCACTGTATGTATATGTGTGGGTGTGGGTGGGGGGGGGTTCAGGTATACCCTACATATGGGGACAAAATGTCCCCACAAAGACAGCAATTTCCAAATTATGTGTCATTGTGATGACATGTTTTGTCCCTGTGAGGAAACGCGTTTCTAAATCATACAGAATGAAGTTTTTGAAAATTAAAAAATGCAGATAGTTTTCTGTAAGGGTAGGTTTGGGGTAAGGGGATAGAAAATACAGTTTGCACATACACTGTAAAGTCCAATAGTTTACCTTACTTAGATTTAATTAGTTATCTTTACTTAGTTGTTATACTTACTAGGTTTTATTAAGTTACAGCTACTTTCAAGGCAAATAAAACAATTTACTTACTGTTTTGAGTGACACTTACTTTAAATATTCAAGTAGCCACAAAGGAACCAACAGTGATGTCTGCAGTTATCTTTCACTAGTTGCATTCTTTTCAATACAACTGAAATATTTGCGAGAACATCACATAAGCTAACTTCATAAATTGATGTTGATTTTCCTAAAATGTGTGGGTTTTTTTTCTCACCATTATAGTGATTAGCGGTCCCTTTGGTTGGGCACTTGGAACTTTGTGTATGTTACTATATTTTTTGTTTCCTGTTAATGCAACGATGCATCATGAAGTCAGAGTCGTTTGATTTCAAGGGAAAAAAGTAATAAATAAATAGTTTTTAGAAGATGACCTATCTTCTAATTGAATCATTAGTGTATTTTTTTGTGTGTTTATTCATGAACTTTTTCAAGTTTCATTTTTCATAAATACCTTGAGATGATTTTATGTTTATTAATGAACTCTTTCCTACTTCATTTTTCTTAAATGCCTTGAGATGCTTTTACGTGGGTTTATATAATTCTTAAATAGTGTGTGTTAATATGCTAAAGTCACACACAGACTTAAACATTCAGTACGTGAATCACAACAATGGTAACAATTAAATTTCATTTATTTTCATTAATTGTAACAATAACTATTTTATTTGCTAAAAAACACATTTTAAAATCACTAAAAACCTGTCCCACTAGATAGTCTGCCAGATCTGTTTCACCAATATGAATAGAATATCTCGAGTCGCGCCTATGCACGTAACAATAAAAATAGAAATAGAAAAATAGAAAATATAAACTGTAAATACAAAAAAAATAACTATAAAGAGGAACATTTTGCTAAATATATGCACTATATTGCATATTCATATTTTTACTTAACCTGTTGTCTACATGATAACAGAACACAAGGAGATAAAATTCAACACCTCTTATGTAACAGTTATTTTAATTTTTTTTATATTTTGTCATTTTTGTTTTTTACGGTATATATATATATATATATATATATATATATTTTTTTTTTTTACCCTTCACTGCAATATATATATATTTTTTTTTTTTTACCCTTCACTGCAAAACAAAAGACAAAACAAAAACAAATAAAAATGTTTAGCAGTTTAGCGGGCATACTTGGATTTTGTTACTGTGGAGTACAGTCAGCAAAGATCAGGGGCTTTTGTTGCAGACTACAGTCACAGACTTAAAATATAAAAGGGCAGCAAGCTTCAGACATGCAGTGTACTGTACACTCGGCTTAAAGAGTCATCACACTAGAAATCAAATCCTACTTGACAATCAGTACATTTCCAGCTCAAAATGGCCTATGACACTTTGTGATGAGGCTGCGCATTGCTTTTGATTATCAAAGTTGATATTTACTTGTATTTTTGCAAGCCTTTCTAATGCAACTGCCTGGAAGATGTTCTCTAGAAAACTAGGATGTTAAAGTCATGCTTTTATAGACACAATGTATTTGTGCACGAGTAAGCCAGGTGCAGAGGAAGTGCGTGTTCAGCTGGGAAGAACACTGTCAGCGGCAACCCAAACATATGCTCCTGCATTTGGATCAAATCCCAGTTTGTATTTATCATTCACATGAAGACAAATGAGAGGAAAACCTCTCAGATTAAATATCGACTTCTGCTTTAAACTCTTGCATGGTCAAATCAATGATATATTGTTGTTATTAGTAGTAGTACTATTGCTTATATGAGAAAGAAAGGAAGACTGTCGTATTATTATTTAAAAGGAAAAAATAAGCAGTGCTGGCAGAATGAATGTGGGTGAGAGAACTGTTTTTTTAATGAGAAGTGAATAATAAGAGAAACCCCAGCTGTGATTTAGATTTGAATTTGTGATGCTCTGTCTAAGGCAGAAAAAGAAAATGAATAATAAAAAATGTCTTAAATACAGTATTGCTCAGTATTGCTAAAAAAACTGTTAACTTAAAAAAAAATCATACTAATTAATTATATTTAAATAAAATTAATTACATAGAAAAATGCAACAAATGAACATTTAATCATGCACAGTCGGTCCTGCTCCAGCTGCAATATAGTGTCAAATGTGTGAGAAAATTTCAATTTCAAGATATGAACTCTCAATTGTGAGGAAAAAAAGCCCAAATTATGAGATACAAAAAAATTTGAATTGTGAGATAAAAAGTCGCAATTACATTTTTTACATATCTTTATGTGGCAAAACAGCTGATGTACTATTCTATTCTATTCAATTATTTTTCTTTATATTATTAAAAAAATAAGCTTGTAAGCTATCTCACAAATGGCATTGCAGTTTCTGGGGCCGCTGATCATCGAGATGCCAGTACCAGACATAATGTGGGCTCAAAAGTGTTCTTCACTTTACGATAAAAGGACCTCTATTTTGTGGGGGATCAAGAGAAAAACTGAAATTTCAACGTTGCTCTGAGTCAGGCAAAAATACATGAAAACTTTATATTAAAACATGGTGTGGGTCTATCTATCTATCTATCATCTATCTATCTATCTATCTATCTATCATCTGTCTGTCTGTCTGTCTGTCTGTCTCTTACACCCAAATAAATATTTTTTAATATAATTAAAATATAATAACATATAATATATTATTCAACTTTATTAATATTTATCTATGTATGAAATATATTCTACCTATTTTAGTCTTTGTGAAAACAGCAGTCTGTAAGAGAGCCACAGAACTTAAACAATACCTGATTAAACATTTAAAGTCCTTCTTTTATCTTCAAAACCTCATGCTGACCAGTGGCAGCCACCCTATTAAAAGCATCTCCACCATAAAACCATACAATACAGGAGTTATGACACCAAACTGACTTCGTAATTCATGCAGACTCAGCAGGCGATGATAACATGACTATCATTCATATCTGCTGTGTTACTCACTGACAGAAAACAATGTTTGAAAGCGATTATCAGACCTGCAGTCTCCCAGAGCGGTGAGACTGATGGTTGAGCCGTATCTATTGATGGCTTCCTGAAAAGACTGAGGAAAGAAAGAACAACAACCGCCTTCACTGTGCAGAAAAATAAATAAATAAATGAAAATGCATTAGAGGACAATGCGTAAATTATATCCAACTATTCTATTGTTTGTTACAAATTTGTCAGAATAGGAGGCTTATCGTTAATTATTCCAGTGCAGCCTATATATTGATTTTATTTTTTCTAGTTGTTGATATCTTTGAATTATTGTAGAGCAGAAACATAAAATGACATTTACAACCCAGTTTACTTCTGGAATGTGATATATTTCTGAGTGTTTGCAATGTGCTAATTCATACTAACAATATGTTAAATTATGCTAGAATTGTGTTAGCAACATAGCACATTATACCATGCTAGAATCATCAGTGTCCTAAAACATGCTAGCAACGTTCTAAATCATGCTGGCAACATGTTAAAACATTAGCAATGTGTTAAAAATGGTAGAAAAGTGTGAAAACAAGGTAATAACATGCTAAAACATACTAGCTGTGTTAAAAATGGTAGCAAAGTGTTAAAACATAGTAGCAACATGCTAAAATGGTAGCAAAGTGTTAAAACAGTAGCAACATGCTAAAATATAGCAATGTGTTAAAAATGGTAGCAAAGTGTTAAAACAGTAGCAACATGCTAAAGCATAGCAACGTGTTAAAAATGGTAGCAACGTGTTAAAACATCGTGTTAAAACATCAGCAACATGCTAAAGCATAGCAACGTGTTAAAAATGGTAGCAAAGTGTTAAAACAGAGTAGCAACATGCTAAAATGGTAGCAAAGTGTTAAAACAGTAGCAACATGCTAAAGCATAGCAACGTGTTAAAAATGGTAGCAAAGTGTTAAAACAGTAGCAACAAGCTAAAGCATAGCAACGTGTTAAAAATGGTAGCAACGTGTTAAAACAGAGTAGCAACATGCTAAAATGGTAGCAAAGTGTTAAAACAGTAGCACCATGCTAAAACATAACAACGTGTTAAAAATGGTAGCAAAGTGTTAAAACAGTAGCAACATGCTAAAAAATGGTAGCAAAGTGTTAAAACAGTAGCAACATGCAAAAACATAGCAACGTGTTAAAAATGGTAGCAAAATGTTAAAACAGTAGCAACATGCAAAAACATAGCAACGTGTTAAAAATGGTAGCAAAGTGTTAAAACAGTAGCAACATGCTAAAAGTGATGTGTAAAAACGGTAGAAAAGTGTTAAAACACGGTGGCAACATGCCAATTTATGTTAGCACATGTTAGCAACTTGCTTATACATTTTAGCAATGTGCTACAACATGTTAATACCATTTATTTCTACTTTGAGTAAAATCTCCAAATTTCAAGCTTTTAAAAGTTATTTCAAACTTTCGCACAAGGCTTTGTCAAGCCAGCTTCATTGTAAATAGTAAAAATATGCATTTAATATGTAATATGGATACACTGTCTGTGAACTCAGTACCTTTATTAAATTTCATTCCTGTTTTGATTGGTTGTTTCGTACACTGAGATGCTCTTCTAGATTTTCTCCTCTTTTGAAGTATATCGTATGCACCTGTAAAGAGTGAATAATAACACACACAGGCAATGCTGACATGACACTTTCTACAAATTACAGACATTTTGACTGAGGCACATTAAACAATGCTCTTGACAGCTGAGTGCTGATTTTGTCGGATCCTCTGACAGGGCCCTAAAAAGCTTTTGGGAAAGGGTATTTCTTCAAAGGTTACAGCTGACATTTTTACATTCCAAACCTGTCACAAATTACAAAAGAGATATCTTGGTCCACCAAATATGACATCCAAGTGGATTGGTTGGGCCAACAACCGTAGATAGACTTTTATGGGCACATTATAGTGTATCAGTGTTGTATTTTAGGTTTAATGCTCCTGCAGAATTGTAAAAAAAAAAAAAAAAGAAAAAGAAAAAAAAAAGCCATTTAAAAAGTAAAATTAATCATGAAAAAACATCCCAGTTCATGTCATGAATATCTTAAAAATATCAAAGATCACGCATGTAAAAATTATCTTACAAACTTTCAAAGTTGGATGTGGGATATTCCTGATTTATTTGTCTGACTTACAATCACATTGCTTTCTGTTGTCTGATGCTTGTACACTGACCTATAAACGGACAAAATGACAGTGCTAGCATTTGTACTGTAGGTGTGCAATTATCAACCTAGAACATCATTTACTGTGTTTTACACACCTGTCTCTGCAGATGTTGACTGAAACAGATAACTAAAATCTATAATGTAGAAACGTTGACTATTTGATTCAGTTTATTTGCTTAAAAGGTGAACGTTTATCCATAACTGTGTACATTTTCCAATGTTCCACTACATCATGAAAAATTGCATATGCATCTCAATAAATCATGTTGACAATTTTCTCTGAAGCAATTTAATTTGCTAGAGCTGTTCTATCGAAATATTTAAATCAGAAAGATATAAATTCAAAAAATAAAAAATAAAAGAATAGTTCATCCACAAATGGAAAATTACTCACCCTCATGTCATTCAAGATGTTGATGAGTTTGTTTCTTCATCAGAACAGATTTGGAGATATGTAGCATTCCATCACTTGCTCACCAATGGATCCTCTGCAGTGAATGGGTGCCGTCAGAATGAGAGTCCAAACAGCTGATAAAAACATCACAATAATCCACAAATAATCCACACCACTCCAGTCCATCAATTAACATCCTGTGGAGTGAAAAGATTCGTGTTTGTAAGAAACTAATCAATCATTAGGATTAAACTGTTACAAGAGAACTTTTTTTTTTTTAATGGAGAAAGCAATATTACCGATTGAGGACTTTGAAGTTAAAGAAGTTATTGAAGTTAAATATGTCTTAATGATGCATTTGTTCCTAATAATTAGCAGCTTTTCACTTCACAAAACATTAATAAATAGACTGCAGTGGTGTGGATTTTTATCAGCTGTTTGGACTCTCATTCTGACGGCACCCATTCACTGCAGAGGATCCATTGGTGAGCAAGTGATGTAATGCTACATTTCCCCAAATCTGTTCTGATGAAGAAACAAACTCATCTACATCTTGGATGGTCTGAGTACATTTTAAGAAAATTATGAATTTTAAGAGTGAATTATTCCTTTTGGAGAAAGAAAGAAAGAAAGAAAGAAAGAAAGAGAAAAAAAAAAACATAACTCAAACACATTCAAACCTTTGCTTGGTGTTCAAATGTTCTACTTTTTCTTAACCATCATGATACAATAAATCTGTATTGTAATGCACATATTGCTGTTATGTTTCTTGTGGCATATAAATATAGTATGAAAATCATCTGTTTACTTTGTGCTGGTTTTGACATTTTTGCAGTTCCCCTCTTTTTTAAATATTAGTTAATTTCTGGATAATGATAATAATAATAATAATAATAATAATAATAATTATAACACTATTCTATTTTCTACACAGCAGTTATTTCACCAATAAGGAAAAAAACATACCCAAACTTATCCATTACGTTCTACTGTATATTCAGGCATAATTTCTACAGTATGACAAAAACGTGTTTCAGATTTGTGAGGTAAGGTTAGAAGTTTATCGTAAAGAGTTTAGTGTTCAGTATTAGTTAATTTCTTTCCTTTAGATCTGGGCTGGGTATCTGGAAACCAGGGGTTTCCCATTCATACGGCCAATGTGGCTGTTCAAAATCAGATAGTATTTTTGATCCTCTTTTCCTGAGATATTTAATATTTATTGCACCATTGCCCATTAATGTGCTATTTTGCCTGTTATAGTAATAAAGAAAAGTTGTTAAGAGAAAATAAAAGAGGATTATTGAGAGAAATTAGTTTAGATTATGGTTTTATGGCACAGCATATAATTGCGTTTGAGCTCAAGGTTGAGCATTGCAAACTTTGCTTTATGAACTTCTGTTCTCAGAACTTGGCACTTCATAATTCTCCATGCAAAGTGTGATTTTAATGAATGACAATGGCTAATGATAGTAAGCATCCAGTCCAAAAAAGGCAAATCCGAAAAGGCGTTTTCTCTCATTTGTCTCTTGGTAAGCCATATGTCTGCTTTAATCAGAAGCGACTTAGATAAAAGTATTTTCACATTTTGAATTAGTTGTTTTAAGTACACTTGGTTTGCATTTGCATTGTTATTTACCTGATATTCTCATCTAAAGGAATTTCCAAAAGGGCTTTAGCTTCACGTATGAGAAGACTATGACTTTGTACACTGATCTGTATGAAATAAATATGGACGTTTGTTTCTGCCATTGGATAAAATAAATAAATAAGGTAATTGTGACATTTTATCTCACAATTTGGACCCTTTTTCCTCGCAATTCTGAACTGTCAGGAAACACTGTTTATTAGCACGGCAACAAGATCGGCAGTTTAAGACATTAACTTGTAAGCACAAAACACAAGGTACTTCTCTTTTCGATATAAATAAGACTTTATTGGATAAAACTAAGACATACAAACTAATATAACACATAAACATATGCACTCATAGATTCACTCAAGTTGCAGATATACAGAAAGTCAGGAAAGAACGAGTTTAAGAGAGAGAAAATGTGAAATCCCAAGTTTATAGCAATATATGCAATTGCTTAGACCTGAACAACAATCAATCATTTTATTAACCCTCGCATTGAGTTTCTCAATGAGGATATTAGGCTTTATATTAAATGCACCAGTTCAGCTAGAATCCGGAGATTGTACTTGCATTGGCTTTGTGTTAAGGAAATTCATTTTCTTGTGGCGTCTTTGCAGAAAGGGGTTTCCCAAGGTTGTTGATTGGCTGGAGGCTCAGTAGTAGTGACGTCTTGGGCGTTGGCTGACGAATGGTGTGGAGTCAGTGGGCTGGTTGAAGTTTTGAGGTGGACGCAGTCGGAGTTGGACTCGGAGAAACATCTTTGCAGCAAAACTTAACTCAGAACACAAAACTCTCAATGGAAAGGAAAAGAACAGAAGTAAAAGAAGGAAAGAAAGATGAGACTAGATGGCTTTTCTCCTCATGGTGTATATAGAGAAGCAACTGGCATGCAAGCCAGAGCAGTGGCAAAAAGCAGCAAAAGCATAAAGGAAAATGTGTTGGTGTCCTGAGTTTTTAAACTCGGCTGTTGGACACATCCCAAATGGTGTCTTGACCAATTAGACATTGTCTTTGCTCGGGGTGTTACTATGTTTCTCCTCCCAATACATAAATCAACATGTTATCTTATTAGTCACATGGTCCAAATTTGCAGAATATAATTAGAACACAATTTCTATAACAAGAATATCATACATTTTACAAAAAAATTTGATTGATAGAAAAGTTTTAAGAAAAGATTTTCAAACAGGTACATACCAGACACCTATAAACTATTCAATAGTTATTCAAAATGACATACTTAATAAGTGATTAGGACAAGATAGTCAAATGTATAAATATATATATATATATATATACCTACCCCACACACACACACACACACACCCACACACACACACACACACACACACACACACACACAC
>NW_015623473.1:601533-618155 GCF_001515625.1 Sinocyclocheilus rhinocerous | reverse complement strand
GACCAAGGTTGAAAAACCCAAATTGGTCTAATTTAGTGCATAATCAATAGATTCAAATACCAAGTCATTCCATTTTTAGCACCACTTGTATTGATGGGAAGTCTGATTCCTTTCCGCAAAATTCAAAACTTGATATAATTTGCATTTTTCCATTAAACAGTATATGTCTGAAATATAAGTCAAAGCAATTCACTCAGATGACTTGAGAATTGTGAACTGATTTGTGACTTTGTGACCTACTTTGCTGCTTATTAATAGTTAGTAAAGTAGTTGTTAAGTTTAGGTATTGGGTAGCATTAGGGATGTAAAATATGGTCATGCAAAATATGTGCTTTATAAGTACTAATAAACAGCCAATAATAGGCATGCTAATAAGCAACTAGTTAACAGTGAGAATTAAAGCGTTACCAACATTTGTTATTATCAACAGTGAAAGTTTTTTTTTTGGAAACCATCATATATTTTTTCAAGATTCTTCAATTAATAGAAATATAATAGCATTTATTTTAACTAGAAATCTTTAGTAAAATTATAAATGTATTTTTTAATGACATGTTTAATTGATTTAATGCATTCTTGTTGAATAAAAATTAAAAAAAAATAACATTTACATAAATTAACAAATGCAATTGAACTTTTATTATTATTATTATTATTATTATTATTATTACTCTAACAACTCTAAATGCAGAAAATTAGGTTTTGTCTTCACTTCCAGGGAGTAAGAACAATGGGTAGTGCGCTTAAAACTGAGCTAGAAAGAGAACCGAGACAAACCCGGAGAGACAGGAGAGGGAGAATGTTCTCTCAACTAATATTTAGAGGGTAATTAATGTTCCCCTCCTCTTGCCAAGGTACATCTGGCATAGAATGAAAGACAAAGACACAGTACTGTGGTTTCGCTGGCTGCCACGAGAAACGCTGCAACTACAACTCTTGGCTCATTGATCGCTAGGAAGGCCATTACTTTAATTAGATGGTGTGTCCTTGGCTAAAAACGTAAACACATAAAAGTAGAAAAAGTTCTGCAACTCTTACTCTTTCATGAAATTACCTGAAGATGGGTTTTCACACTAGAGTCCGTTCTAAAGCTGTGCCGAGTGGGGTGAAATTATATTGCTCTTCGGAGAAGGAGTGAGCTGTCCAGTGATTAATGGTCGGAGGTGGTCTTGTGTTGTTTGCAGTGGTAATAGTGGCTCCTGAGGGGGAAAAATGATCATATGGCTTTCCTCTTCTACTGGGCTATCTAAAATACTGCATCACCAGGGTTGGGCAGCATTTAAAATTGGCTAATTCGTAATTCATGTTGGAATTTGCATTGGCCACGCCCCTCAGAATGTTGCATTAAAGTGACAGGAAGAGAAATGTAATTAATTTCAACAGTCACACTTTAATTCGCTTTTACACAAGATATGCAACAAAGTATAATTAATTATATCATTAATTACGTTGAATCTGTCAATCACAAAGTTCTATGCAACTTTGTGACTGAAAGAAGTCTTTTACGGCTACATTTATTTGATCAAAAATACAGTAAAAACTGTAATATTGCAAAATATTGTTACTATTTAAAATACATACATTTTCTATTCCTACATATTTTAAAATTTCGTTTATTCCTGTGATGGCAAAACATGAATTTCCAGTGGCCATCACTCCAGGCTCAGCGAAAACAGTTGTGCTGATGAATATTTTTTTTATTATATATTACAAGATTTTTATTTTTTTTTATCAATAGAAGGGTCAAAAGAACAGCATTTATTTACATTATAAATGTAACATTTATTAACATGACAAATGTCTTTACTATCAGTTTTCATCAGCTGAATGCATTCCTGCTGAATAAAAGTATTAATTTCTTAACAAATAGATCTTGGTTGGTTGGTTGGTTGGATGGATGGATGGATAGATAGATAGATAGATAGATAGATAGATAGATAGATAGATAGGTAGAGAGGTGCATATTCATATGTTTACTTAACCTGTTGTCTCACTCTAAAAAATACTGGGTGAAATATGTTGTGTATATAAATAGAGGTGGCATTTAAAACACATACATTTACATTTAGTCCTTTAGCAGATGCTTTTATCCAAAGTGACTTACAAATGAGGACAATGGAAGCAATCATAATCATCAAAAGAGCAATGATATGCAGGTGCTATAACAAGTCTCTTATTAAGTCACTTATTATAAAATAATTGTATTATTTAATATTATAAAACATATCCTTTTCAAATGAACGCAAAATTATCCGCAGGTGTCCCGTGATTTCAAGCACAATTCGTTCCAGAAAAAAATTCCTTAATTACCATTAGTTTAGAATTACAACTAAAGAGAAAAAACATGTGCCTCTGCTCCGCATGGGGTTTGCTCATTTGGTAAACATAAGAACAGCCTTTTGTCTCTTAACACGTGGATTCAAACACTGCTTAACAAGGTAATTACCCGGCCCACTTGTAACCCTGTCTGCCTCTTCAAGTATCATTCACTATTAACATACAGCAAATATACACAATGAGTCATGCTTAATTTGACAAGACATTTTGACCCCAGCTTCAAAACTGTCTTTAGCACTTATCATTACAGACAACTGTTAGAAAATAAATAAACAGATAGATAAATAAATAAATCTCTACATGAAACAAGAGAAAACAGCACTGTTATGATTTTAAATGTGACCCTAGTCAGAGTAGGCATATTACATAATTTGACAGAAACAAATATGATACAAAAAATGAATATATTTTATTGTTGTGTATCGGAATGCTTACAGCTTAGTTCAGTTTTGACATTATTTACACATCCGCATCTCAGCAAGATCACAGATCACAAAAGGAGATTTACAAGCAGATTACCAGCAAATAACTAAATAAAATACTTAAATATTTTGTATAATAAAATAACTCTGAAAAGATGTTCAACATATTTTATTTTACTTTATTTTTCAATTTATTTAGGTTTTTTCCCCTCATTACTGTACTCAGTACTGTTTCATTACTGTAGGAATATATTCCACCCCAGAAAAAAAATATATATACAGTATAAAATAGGTAATTGTGACTTTTTATCTCACAATTCACAATACAAATACTTATATAATTGTATATAATTGTTTATACAAGAAGATAGACACCGTTATCATCTCCGTGTAAACTACAAAAACCCAAATTTGTGAAAACTGTGATGTCATGTGCATACATATTACATGTTCAGTCTATAGTATGGACTATACACAGTATAGAAATGTGCATCTGCACAGGTGTGTAGTGTTTCTTTACAAAGTGACATCGCCAACTACTGGCCTGGCATGCATAATACAGCATTTTTAGGGTTTTTTTGCTGATCCTTGTGAACGTATGTGAAAATGTTCAAAAACGTACAATTTTAGTACAATTGTTGTGTAAATGTATCTTCCAAATTGTGAAAGAAAAAAAAAAAGAGAATTGTGAAGAAGAAAAAAATTGCAATTACCATCTTTTTTTTTTTTTATGTGGTGTCTAAAAATGCTTCCATGTATACAGCTGTTTATATGAGAAGTGGTTCACATGACTCTGGCCACCTTCTATGCTCATAGCATCTGACATTGAACCTGTATTCACATCCTGTATCTTATCTAATCTATAACCATCAATATAATAACCAGCCTTGAATGGGTTCTTACAATATGAGCCACAAATGTATTGCCCAACTGCCTCTATAGATCCTGTTTGACCAAGCATTCAAGCCCTGCAATCATGAGATTACGCCTGCATCACCACGAGGGAATTCTGGGAAGGGATTTGCTATTCATCCTTGATATTTACCACAAACTGGGGGGCTGTGTGTATTGTGTGACACATCTAAGTCTTCTTGCATAGATATAGAAGCATCAGAAAGCCATCCAGAGTGCTGGAGAGGACAGAGTGCAGAAACTAAAGCCAAGGCATTAGGCTGCCAGGCCCAGAGGAGCTGTCATTTACCAGCATTACTGATCACATCCAGGGCTTCCATTAGCCCATCTGGCAGAAGATCAGCTAGATGATCCAGCTCAGTGAATTAAGAGGTTGGATCATGAAGGTAGATCCAGTGGTGGATGAGCTTCTTGTGAACACATGCTAAAGGTCAATCTATGGAAGGCTGAAAGTATTCAGCTTCGACTTTTGGTCGGTATGGATTTCGGAAACGATGGGAAATGGGAAATGAAGTGACCGTAAAAGTCTCCTGTTGCCTGATTAGTTTGAATACTACAAGGTGCAAAAGCATGAGGAAAATATCTTCATAAATATAAATTTAGCATCATTCAAAAGGCAATTTTCCACCCCTAAACCTAACCTTCGATAGCAAATTGTTTGAAAACATACAAATGATATGTAATATGTGTGAAACAAATTAAAATGAATCAGCAGTGCTGGGAAGGTTACTTTGGAAATGTAATATGTTGCAGATTACAAGTTACCCTATTTAAAATGTAATAAGTAGTGTAACTATTTCAATTATTTTATTAAAGTAATGTAACTATATCAATATTATCTTGTCTAAATTTCTAATGAATGTTTTTCAACTGTTGATCATTTTCAAACATTTAAAGCAGGTGGGGTTAAGCTTAAAGTACTACTCAATACTGATTACTGTTAGACTTTCAAAATCCTTCATCACTTGAACTAAGATTATAATAATTTAATTTTAAAGCACAGCCACCACAAAATCAGACCTTAACACCTCTTCAAATCTTTGCATAACTATGTCAGAAACGCTGGCATCTAATAATGCCTTGGGAAAAACTCCAAATCTTAAAAATAATAAAACATACCTGCCCTTAAATGCCAGGAGGCATCATGCACAACAAAAACAACTTAATATTACAAATGAGAAACACATTAATATTATTTAGCGTATACTATCTTGATGTAACCCCCTTAGCAATTGTTCACATTTTCATAAGTAACTGTAAATTAATTCAACATTTTTCTCAGTAACTAAAAGATTACAGTTACATTTACAGTTACCTTTATTTTGTAATTAAATTACGTAACGGCATTGCATATAGCTAGTTACACCCCAACACTATGAATCAGTCACCGGTTCATCAAAACCTAAAAACGAATTGCCATGAGGTTGTGTTGGCAATTCACAAAAAAAATTAAAAATAAATAAAAAAAACTCACTTTAGCATCACCCTGGCAACCATCAACAACATCATTATTGTGTTCCACAAACCAAAAGTCATGAAAAATAAAGATGTTTATTTGTAAAGTTCAAAAAATGAAATGTGATTTAAAGAAAAGATGTGTCGAGGCTAAGCCAAAAAGTTAAATCAAATCCTCATCCTCATGAATTGCAGAGCAGTCTGCTTGTCATCTGGTGCATGGATAACAGGCCCTGTAAGAGACGGGATGAGTCAGCAGGGGGAAAAACGGAAGCTGTACTTTGAAGTTTTCATCTTGCCTTTCAGATGGACTAGTTACCCGAACTGACACGGGCTAGTTTGACTCAACTGCACACAGAGACATATTTTGATGAAATTGAATTACAAAGGAAGACTTTGCAATAATATTTTTACATTAAAATATGACTGTAAATATTTGTCTCATGCCAAATGTGCTAAATTATTAATTTAGAGAAAATATTAGTGATATTTTTTTAATGAGAAAAATCATCCCAGGATGCACCTCTCTAAAGACTATGCAGCAAGAGTTCAGTACAAGCTCACAAAATGGCTACAACTCTAAGACATTTTGCCATATTAATAAAGAGGAGTGTTACCCATATTTTGAATGACTGCCATATACTGTACATATACAAAAAAGTGACTAAGATATTGGCCTCACACTTTTGTGACTTGTAGTGTTCTAATCAGGCAACAGGAGACTTTTACAATCACTTCATTTCTCAGCGCCGATGGTTTCATTTTCTTCATCTTCTTAAAATGAAATCCCAAATCACATACCATTGTCATACATGAACAACAACGTGCAAACAAGAGTTTATCCTATCTTCTACTTGGGGTTTGACAATAATGTGACTGCTCTTTTCTGGCAGTCTCTGCACAGCCCCGCACCCGCTGGACCAGAGCTATCAGACTTGCACTCTAATTCCCGGGCTCCGGCCAGTAGACTGTCAAGCTCTGGCAACCTCAAATTTGCCTGGCAAAGACATTCGAACAAATGTTTCGAGATAAAGCTGATCCATTCACCATGTGACTGAGCACGCTAACAATGCTAACAACAACACCACAGTGTCCGTCGAAGAGTAACAGCCTTTAACTCGCCAATACCATCATACATAACCCATTATTTATAGACGATCAGTCACTGCAAAAGTTGACGCTCAAACAAACAAGTTCTCTCATGCCGGCTAACTTGGAAAAGATTATGACAACACTTCAAAAGGCTGATTGTTCAGGGTTGCGTCTGGCAGGATGTGTTTTGGTAAAGCCGGGCAGGTGTCCCATTGTAGCAGGGTGATTATTGCGACCGTGAGGTAATCCAGTCATTTGGACCGCAGGGAACGCAGCTGTACGGGTGTCAGCGCACCTCGGAAAACTCAGGAAAATCAGGGTGTTTATGCCTAAACTGAATGAAACCCAAAACTTCACACATTGGTAGAACATATAGAGACGGCTTCTGCATTTTTATTTCATTAGTTCTCATTACAGAATCCTCTCTAATATGTGTGAATTTGATCACACCTCTGAGGATTATCAATTACAGTAATTACACAGTTGATAAAATTATTGCAGCAGTAGTTTTTTTTTTTTTTCGTGACAGGAAACATGTATCCATATCCAAACAAATATCCATATTTCAAACGTAATAAACACTTTTCTCTCACTTCCAGTATCTGGCGTACGTGGAAGCTGTTCCGGCGAATGATGACGTAGGACGTAGGCGTCGCGTACGCGCCTCTCATATATGCTAGTCTGATATATGCGAGTTTGTTTACAGGAGCAAAGGAAGCAAAGTTTCCTTACTTTAGCAAAGGAAGACCAGTCTCCTCTTGGCTTATATCGAAATCCTCCGACATTTTTCTTTACAAATCCTCGGATTAGTGATGGCCGCTTTTGAAACACTGCTTCATGAAGCTTCGAAACCTTTGCAAATCAATTGTTTCGAAACAGTGGTTCAGAGCGCGTATCAAAAAGCCAAAGTCACGTGATTTTTGTAAACGAGGCTTCGTTATGTCATAACTGTTTCGAAACGTTTCGAAATTTCAATAGTTCGCCTTAGGGGGGCGATCTCTGTGAACCTGTGAATCATGCGAGTTCACTGAGATCGCCCGCAGCGGCGAACCACTGCATCAGCGTCTATGGTTATACGATCTCGGATCAGTTTGATCAATTTGTAGACATTTTTAATAAAACATTTGTGTAATTAATAGTCATCGTAGTAGTTAATAGTCTCTTACTGGCCTGTTTAAACAAGCTCTCCATAAAACAAACAAAACAAGCCCAAATAACAAAAAATAATAATAAGTATTTTAAAGACGCATAGGCCTATTATACAGACACTTCATTTTTAATAGTATTTTATTATTTTGATTAAATTTAATAAATTATACTTTAAATTAAGATTTTTCATTGGGTTTGTAAAAGCTGTTTTTATGCATGTTTTGATCTGAGTTTTTGTTGCATTTACACAGTTTTGACCAGCTTGCGTCACCAGCATGTGGTGTTTCGAGCTCTTCGAAACAGTGAACCATTTTGCGAAGCAATTGGTTCAATTGATTCGAAGCTTCGAAATGATTCGTTTCTCCCATCACTACCTTGGATTGTACTTCTAATTCATGACCGGCGTTTTGTTTTGTTCTCTCTCCGCGTTCGTCACTAATCACGCAACGGCGACATCCTACATCATCCGCCGGAACGGCTTCCACGTACGACAGATACCGGAAGTGAGAGAAAAGTGTTTATTACATTTGAAACATGGATATGTTTTCTTACAAAAACGTATGGATTCGCTACAGGAGGCCTTTATATATTTTATTTATATGTTTTATTATAATATCAATTCGGATTATATTCGGATTATCTAGCATTATTTGACACGTTGATGCATATTTTTAAGTATTTCAAATGGATTGCATATACAAACAATGTTTTTGACTGTCTTATGAGGCTTTCTTACTTTTAGACCAGTCGAGTTGGTTACAAATTTACATTCAAACGGCAGTGAAATTAGTCGTAGCACACATCCCTTCTAGCAACCACATAGCAATGTGCTTAGAACACCCTAGCAAAAACACCCAGAAGGTGTAGCAACTGCATAGCAACGTGTCCAAAACATGCCGTAGCAAACAACTACACTACCGTAGCATCTTGCACAGACAAGATCTCTCACATTTGCAAAAATCTAGCAATATAAAGAGTTTCCATGCAGCTACCTGTTTCTAAAACTCTAACACAATCTCTTTAGGGCCTGTTAGAAAGTTATTAAAGTGAATTTAGTGGCATTATATGAAAAAAAAAAAACTCACTAAGTAACTACCATAATAAATTACCAAAGCGGGCTGACCTCGATCTCTCTGTTCTGCATCATCACATTTTAAGAAAGAATCTCAGCGTTTGCACATTCCCTCCAAGATAATTCAAATAATTCCGGCCACATTTGATGAAATTTTTAATCAAGCCATTGCTGAACCGCACGATCCCTAGCTGTGTGTTTTGTCAAATCCAGCATCTCTCACATAGCACTCAGTTAATTGTTAGCATGCTTATGCATAAATTCAATGAATATTTGAACGCATGCAAATCGCTCCAAGTGCCAGATTCTTGCAATTAGGATTAGCATGTGACCCCTTGCTGTTCTATAACGCTTTGTCGATTACCTCACTGCATTACCAGTTGTTATTGCTAAAGGCTATTAGGTTATATCAGCGGTTATCTATCCAATACAATTATAGTTGTAATAGGAAAGAATAAACTCGGAGAGGTTGCGCAGCCTGGATGCTAATTAATTGTCTAGCTGGCCTCTCGAGAGCTTTTTATAGGCATACAAAAACACACGCCAAAAATAGCCATATAGCTTCATACAAAGCTTGTTCCCAGACTGTCCGTTTGAGTTATAGCACTCATTTAGATAGGAGCACTGAGGTATGATCTGAAACTGAGAAGGTCTTCAGCCGAGAGCTTTTATCAGACGATGAAACAGCCCAGTCCTGCTGAGTGATTCAGCATCCCGAATGAGAATTGATTATCGGCTCTATCTCAGCAAGAAATCTATTCTTGATATTGGCTGACAGTTCAATATGTCTGCGACAGGGAAAGGGAAGGATTTACTCCATATAATGGAATCCGGCCTGATGTTGAAAGCCAGAGGGAAATCTCAGACACAATGCTTCCTTTTGTTAGTGTTCTTTCTTAATTTTCCTTTCTTCATTGAATTGGGGAAGTGTTCAGCAGGCTTGTTCACGATACTAGGAAAAAAGAAAAAGACATAATGAAGTCAGTGAGACAGTGAATGGGTTTGAAAAGACCTCAGAGCTATTCTACGAAATGAGAGGCTTTTCCATTTTGCAAAAAAAGTAAACTTCTGACAGACAGACCAACGTCTTATGCAACAGATTTGTGAGAGGAACTGCCAACAAATTATTATTATTTTTCCCCCACCAATGAGCTCTTAACCATTTGTTAATGAACTCCATTGCTCTGAAATCTTGAATCAAATGCTGTATACTGTATTAAATGTTTTTTTTTAGTCTCTTATGCTCACCAAGGCTGCATTTATTTGATCAAAATACAGTAAAAATAGCAATATTGTGAAATATTATTACAATATTAAATACCTGTTTTGCATTTGAATACATGTTAATAAAATATAATTGATTCCTTTGAAGACAAAGCTGAATTTTCTAATATCTAATATGCTTATTTGGTGCTCAAGAAATACTTATTATTGTAAATATTATAAACAGTTGTGCTGCTTAATATTTTTATGATATATTCTATTCTGATGAATAGCAAGCTTAAAAAAGAGAATAGAAAAAGACATAATGAAGTCAGTGAGACAGTGAATGGGTTTGAAAAGACCTCAGAGCTATTCTACGAAATGAGAGGCTTTTCCATTTTGCAAAAAAAGTAAACTTCTGACAGACAGACCAACGTCTTATGCAACAGATTTGTGAGAGGAACTGCCAACAAATTATTATTATTTTTCCCCCACCAATGAGCTCTTAACCATTTGTTAATGAACTCCATTGCTCTGAAATCTTGAATCAAATGCTGTATACTGTATTAAATGTTTTTTTTTAGTCTCTTATGCTCACCAAGGCTGCATTTATTTGATCAAAATACAGTAAAAATAGCAATATTGTGAAATATTATTACAATATTAAATACCTGTTTTGCATTTGAATACATGTTAATAAAATATAATTGATTCCTTTGAAGACAAAGCTGAATTTTCTAATATCTAATATGCTTATTTGGTGCTCAAGAAATACTTATTATTGTAAATATTATAAACAGTTGTGCTGCTTAATATTTTTATGATATATTCTATTCTGATGAATAGCAAGCTTAAAAAAGAGAATTAATTTGAAATACAAATGTTGTGTAACATGTCTATCACTTTTAATAAATTGAATGCATTCTTGTTGAATAAAAATATTAATTAAAACAAATCTTACTAATGAAAATTACAGACTATAGAAAATTCAAAAATACTCCTATATATGGAAGCTTGTTTCAGAATAAAAAATAATTTTCCCCGCATAATTTTAAGATTCATCATTCTTTTTTTTTCTTTTTTTTTATATTCAGAATTGCAAGTGTATACCTTGCAAGATATAAACTTGCAATTGTGAGAACTAAAGTCAAAACTATGAGGGGAAAAAGTCAAAACTATGAGGGAAAAATACTTTTTTTATTTTTTATTCTGTGGTGAAGAGAAATGAAAAATGTTTTTTGAACATGAAAAGAAAAAAAAATTACGTTTTTTTTTCAGAATTGTGAGTTTACATCTGTCGGAATTGCAAGAAGTCCAAATCTGTTACTTATATATATATATATATATATATATATATATATATATATATATTTTTCACATTATATATATATATATATATATATATATATAACTATTTTTCACATACAGTATACCTATAAAATATTTATAATTTTTTTTTATATTTAAAAATACACCATCATCATATTTTAATATTAGAGTTGGTTCTGAAGTGATATATTTAAGCTAGCAGAACACTTAATAGCAGATGTTGGTGTTTATTTCACTTCATCAAATGTTGTGGGCACGAATGGTTGGCTACTCCTTCCATTTATGTGTGTTTTAACTGCTGGCAGGATACCAGAGCAGCAGACGGCTAATCTTACAGAGAGACACATCCATTACGCTGCAGCGGCCACTTTACATTTGAAATTAACTCCACCAGCGGAGGTCAGTGAGTGCCATTCTACTAAATATTTCATGAGTTTCATAGATTGGAGTTATTCATCACTGCTGGAACACAGCTTCAACATCCCTGCATATTGTTACACATGGCATGAGTCCCACGACCGACACCGTTCAACCCGAAAAGAATTAGTGTAGGCCACAGATATATTTTGATTGATCTATACGCATGAAGACTTGTTGAATATGAGCAAAGGTGAAATTAACTAGTAAAGGTGAGTTAATAGATACGCATGTGAAATTGTCAGTAGCAATTGAGGTCAAGGTGAAAAGTGCTGCATTTTGGAACATTATGAGGAAAATAATAAAGAAATTCATCAAAATGTAAATATACACCAGTGAGAATAGGATCTTTAACAGGGACTAGAATTTGGGGGGAAAAGGAAAGCAAGCCAACCATTTCCATAAATTAGCCTAATGTTCTCTTGTAGCTCAGCTTGAGAGCTAGTTAGTAAGAGCTGCAAAGTGAGAGCAGTGCCTTATGGGTACAAAGTCCTTTTAGTAAGCAAGTCAGTCCATTTGGCAGCCATTTTGGTGAATCCCCTGGGCGCCTCGAATCTACATGAAGTAAGAGTGAAGTCTCTAAAACGGGTTTTAAAGCTAGCAGTCCAGTAAAATATCAAATCACAAATAAAACCTGACAAAATTATATCGTACTCTTCAGGTAGGTTACTCTTCAGCTCAAATGAGGGCGCAGGTATGTATTTTTAGTTGGTTAGTTCAGCTAACATAAACTCAAATTCTGTAAGGACTGTCATAAAGACCAGATGATGCCTTTTCTAATATAATGTGGGATCTTCTTGAAAAACTTTACCATGGATTTACTATAGTAACAGTTGCAACTATGGAGTTTTATGATGTATTATATAATTTTGTATAATGACCGAAACACTGTTTATAATGTTCCAAAAAGACAGGTTTGTTTTACATTATATTCTTTTCTTAATTACATGATGATCTATTAATAATATAATATAATGATATAATGTGCTATTATATTACACAATATGATGTTTTTACTGTAGTCATTGTCCTAAAATTTAAGTCTTCATAAATTCAGTGTATATTAAATAACAGTAAAACATGGCTTTAAATTATAATATAATATAATATAATATAATATAATTATATGATATTATATTATGTTATACAATATTATATTATATTATATCCACATACATATACACCCATATATTCTGTACTTACTTAAAGTCAGGGGTCACGGCACTGTCATTCAATGCTAACTTGGCTACAAACTGTTTGACGCTAAAGGGAACCGAAGACTAAAGGGCATCATATGGATTGTGATCTGTTGTGATGTAGTGTATAGAGCGACTCATACAATAAATAACAGACTCATCAAACTGAGTGCATAAACGCCACTTACATACATGCTGCGTTTCAATCCACTGATGCTCCTACCAACATTTCTTCAATATTTCACCGCTTCTGACACTGATATCAACTTTATGTGATACAACCAGCTCTGACGCATATTAGTCTCAAAAGTAATAAAGAACAAAAGTGCATGATGTGCCGTTTAATATCTCCTCACACTCCATACCTCTTAAATTTTTCAGTCTAAACTTGACTCATCATTATTCTTTAAAGCTAACCTTGAAACGTGTTTCAATCCCGTTCACATCAGCCCGTGAAGTCAAGCGTTGGCGCGCAGCTCTAACAAATTCCTGCAAATATGTTATTCCACCCGCCAGCGATAATGGAGTAAGTCTGCGCTTCTGTTATGCCCGCAGGTGTGACATTATGCAGGGCGCTTAACAGTGTGTCAGGGAGCGAGCCCATTAAACACAGTAGTAGGTGGAGACGCATCCCAATAGGGAGGGAGTCTTAGTCCAGTTAGCATATTTCATCTGCCTTAATACCCAAATAAAATGTAAAATAGCCAGGGGAGGATGTGTCAGGACTCCATCGAGTATGTCGAGCGTTCGAAAATATGCAATGTGTGAGATAGAGTAGTCTAGAACATGTGGCTCTTTACAAAATGCTTTCATGTGGCTTAGTATCGTGACATGATGGTAATACAAACTTGGAGTAACATGCTGATATCATGATCTATGAAATGATAATCAAACTACAAATAGTGGGTTTCCAAAACCTGACACCAGTAGCAAACATGAGGTTTTTGTAATTTCGTATAAGGTTTTCATTACATGGTCATGTTTTTCTTTTTTCTTTCTTTCTTTCTTTCTTTCTTTCTCTTCCTTAAGTTTATTGTTTAAATTAAAATTAGTCAACATTTCATCATTCATACATTAATTTCAGTCAATTTTACTCTGACTAAAATAGCATATCTTTTTTGTTGATTAGAAACTGTTTTTTAAAAACCTGAGAAAACCTAAACAAATACCATTTAATAAAGTGTACATAATAATTTTACATAACAATGATGCCAACCCCTCAGAGGACCTCAGATGATGCCAACCCTGAAACAACATACAGAACTACCACATTTTGCTATAAGTTTGATTGCATCATATAATAATTGCTGTTAATAGTGTTCATCGTCTGTTTGATTACGTCTTTAATTGATTTTTCCGTACATTTCTGCCATATGTACATTAACTGACAGTCACCACTTATAAGCTACCACTAAATATTGTAGAAACTTCATTTGCTGTAAAGTTGCTTTGCAACGATTTGTATCGTGAAACGCGCTATACAAATAAACTTGAATTGAATTGAATAATCAGTTTCCTATATTTAGATTTTTACATTTAAATAATTGACGATGATGATGATGATGATGATGATGATGATGATGATGATCATCATCATCATCATCATCATCATCATAATAATAAATCCAGAATTTAAATGTAGTCTCAGACTTTTGGACTCTACATTACAATCTGATCCCATCACTGCACTACAGATCCACCACAGTACAGTAAAACTCCCAGAAAGTTAATTAGCTTTACAAATCTGCCAAGTGTTATTAGATCCAGAACCTTATCGCGTGCTGCAGATTTGTTAATCTTTGAAGCGGTAATTAACTTATCAATAAAGATCAAGGAACCAAAACCTCGCTGGCCTGAAACAAAACGAGGAAGCAGACCTGTGACCTTTTTTTATATTTCAGCATAAAAGAGCATCAGTATCACTACGAGAAAAACAGTAACGGCAGCCTCCAATAATGGACGCTGCAAACAATGTGCCGTTAAAGGCAATTTGCATCATCGGCGCTCTTGATAACTAAGGGAAGGATTCCAACGGAATGAAGTAATATCAAATATTCCCTAGTGTGGAGGCATTTAATGGTTGCTATAGAAACTGTTATGAGGAAGTAAAGCAAATGCTGTGATGTGCTTATCAGGATTCATTGGGATTCTGGAGGGCGTTCGCACAACCCTACTCTAATAAACCTGAAAAGAGCATGAGGAATGATCATAACCCTGAGCCCATAGACACGAATCTACTCCAACTGATTGGTTGTTGTTGGACGTGGTTAGATGTTATGATCTAGTCTTTCTCTCTTGCCCAGTCGTTCACTCTTCACGCGCTTTTCCTGGAATTTAGAGCTTTGTCTTTGCAGTCGGGTGAGAAATCTTGGGAAGGAGCGTCAGTGCGTTTTGTTAGTCAATTAAAAGTTGTTGGAAACTTTGTCCAAAGCTCTCCTGCCTCCGCTTGTTACTCACGACTTAAGAAGTGTGCTGGACTCTCGCTACTAATAAGGGTTTCTCAGCCATGCGGACAGCTAATGCTTCCATTAAAATAGATTCTGGTCTAGACGGTTACGCTCTGCAGTCAACGTATGATTTAGAAAATTAAATACTTTTCAGAAGGGCACTAGATGTCTCAGACAGAATTACTGCCCGCTGTGCATGCTGGCAAGCACGTAACCCTATCCTGGCTGTGGATTGATGATAGCATCACCTTCTTTTCTTATAGATCACCTCTACCTGTTTCTAAAACTATAAGGGCCTTTTCACACGGCAGACCTGAGTCCATTGGAAGTCTGAGTTCAGTCCTTTGGACAATCTGAAAGCTGTTTTCTGCACCCATGGGAGCTTGAACATAAGTTGGTCAGTAACTGAAGAACTGCAACATACTGTAATACACCATTCCAATTGAAGTACATTTTCTGTATTAGTTCAGCTCTATCAGCAGCATTTGTAACAACCACAAAAAAATATATATATATTTTCTTAAAGGAACAGTTCATCCAAAACTGAAAATTTGCTGAAAATGTACTCATCCTCAGGCCACCCAAGATGAAGATGAACCTGTTTCTTCATCAGAATAGATTTGGAGAAATGTAGCAGTGCATCACTTGCTCACCAATGGATCAGAATGAGAGTCCAAACAGCTGATAAAAACATCACAATAATCCATAAATAATCCACACCGCTCCAGTCCATCAATTAATGTCTTGTAAAGTGAGAAGCTGCATGGTTGTAAGAAACAAATCCATCATTAGGACATTTTTTACTTTAAACCGAGAGTCCTCTATCCATAATATTGCTTTCTCCAGTGAAAAAGTCATCTTATCTGAATTAGGAGACAAATATGCATAGATCATGCACCATTTACAAGCAAAAACAGCCCAAAAATGTTCTAAACAAATATGTGGGTGGATTTTGAGCTGAGAGGACAACTCTGATGGACTTTTTCACTGGAGAAAGCAATATTATGGACTTGAATTTTAGCTGAAAGCAATGTAGATTTTCTCTTCACAAGATGTTAATTGATGGACTGGAGTGGTGTGGATTACTTGTGGATTATTTTGATGTTTTGTTCAGTTGTTTAGCCTCTCAATCTGACGGCACCCATTCACTGCAGAGTATTCATTTGTGAACAAGTGATGTAATGCTAAATTCCTCCAAATCTGTTCCAATAAACTCATCTACATCTTTTTGTACATCTACAGTGGTGGGCAACATTTTTAGAACACTAGTATTAGTACATTAGTACTAGTACAGAACAAACTGAGACAGACTAAATCCAGAAGAACTGTGGCAACGTCTCCAAGATGCTTCAAGAAACCTACCTGCTCCAAGGGCAAAAGCTGCTTTAAACGCAAAGGATGGTCAAACCAAATGTTGATTTAATTTAGTTAATAGAAGTTAATTGATAAACAAAAACTATGACATTATTTTTGACAGCATCCTCATTTTACAGCATTTTTACACAAGTGCCTAAAACTTTTAACAGTACTGTAGCTTTGCAGGGAGGTTTCTTGAAGCATCTTGGAGATGTTGCCACAGTTACACACTACA
>NW_015623473.1:599118-601505 GCF_001515625.1 Sinocyclocheilus rhinocerous | reverse complement strand
AGGCTATATATATATATATATATATATTAGGGATGGGAAGATTCCCCGATTCGCTCGGTGCATTGGCATAAAAAGTTAGCGATGCGAATGCGATGCATCGGTTTAAAAAGTATGCATCGGCTACAAGTTGTCATTTATATAGCGATGCATCGTGTCTAACATATTTGCATTTGACATTATTTTTGACAGCATCCTCATTTTACAGCATTTTTACACAAGTGCCTAAAACTTTTAACAGTACTGTAGCTTTGCAGGGAGGTTTCTTGAAGCATCTTGGAGATGTTGCCACAGTTACACACTACAGCAAAATATAGAAATAACTGACTTAAAACCATTTTTAGCTGGTAAAATTACTAGTGTTCTAATAAGTTTGGCCACCACTGTACATCCTTTTCAGCAAATTTAAATTTTTGTGTGAACTATTCCTTTAAAAAGCAAACATCTATGTAACAGTGAGGTACTTACGATGGAGGTAAATGGGGCCGATCTGTAAACACACACACAACAAAAACTCACTGTTTCAGTATTATAGCCACAAGAAGGCACAATATATATGTTAACAATTTTAATGATTTTAACGTTTTCAGTGTGTAAAGTTATATCCAATTTTACAACGTTCTTGCCATGAGAATGGAACAATGTAAATACTAAACATGATTTAAACAACTTTCCAGCTCGAATAAAAATTTACTTTTTATATAATTAATTGTAAGCGTTTTTAAAAATCAATCAATCAATCAATCAATCAATCAATATCATAAGCTTTGAAATAAACATTATGCTACAAACACTGCCAAGCTTAATTTGTACAGAACCTTCGATTCTGTCAAAGAATCAAAGACTAAAGAAAACATCTGTCAAAATTGTGCACGTCTTTGTACACTTCAAGCTCAGTGGAAAATTGAGTTCATATAGGATGTCTATGATGTTTTTATTTCCAGAACTCAACCAAAATGAAATATGAAAATATGCCTATATGAAATATGCATCCCATTATGCCACCAAAATGAAAATATTAGGAACAAATCATGATGTCTTCACATTTATGTGACAGGTGCAGTTTCTCAGAGAGATAAATACTAGCTTATGATGCAATAACTGGCTCTATTATTGCAAATAATAGAAAAACATCTATACAGTCCCCCAAAATGTTGGAGACAAATATGGCAAAATAAAATTTCATAACCAGTAAGAAATAGTCATGGCCATTAAGTGAGACAAAAAGTTAAAGTTGGACCTTGGGGTGTAACTCATGTGGTAAAGTTCACAATAGGTGTGCAGTTGAACCCTTGGTGATGTGTAATTTCCTTTTCCCCTGCCTTCTCTTGTATTGTTACTGATACCACAGTAAATGGTTGTAACTAGTATTCAGGGTGGTAATCATGTTGATGATGCATATGTACCATGATTTTGAGCCAAATAATACAATGTGGAAAATTGACATGTGGAAGTGAAGGGAAAGGGCATCAATTATGCAATCAAACTCTGCTGAATAGATCAGTTGTGTTTTAGATGATACTCTCCCCAGTAGGCCTATTTAAACTAGCAAAACTTGGTCAACCAGTTTCATTTGAAAGATAATGTAGTTGACCATCCTCATAAGCTAAATTTTTCTGGTAAACAGCATGGACAATCTAGCACAAATACAAAATATTTAGTGTTTAAATAAACAAAATGTGTTTAAATACAGCAAATGTCTCTCATATAATCACAGCAAGACGCTGGGACTGAAAGAACATTTTCACCAGCTGTACAGGGCAATAAGTCGAGACTGCTGAAGGAAACAATGCTAACAATGTGCTCCTTTCGTCTGACAGTGAATGAAACGGCTCAGTTGCACATGTATAATGCCAGCTATATTGATTGATTGCTCGTTCAACTGATGAAAAAAAGAGAAATACTAACACTGTTGGGTTGCAGGTGTCACGAAGACTGAGTAATGCATTACACTTTCTTACCACTCCTAAATTTACCTTGCTTTATGAAAGCAACAATAATACATGAATCCGGTCCAGTGAACTGCAAAAACACATTCCCAGGAATAGCAGCACTGAGGAATCAAACACATGTTCAGTGCATGTTTGGCTAAATGAGCAAATGACCACTTAGATAATATGTCCACTGGTAATTTTTATGAATTGCCAAAGAATATTTTAAATAGAAAGATAACATGATTATAATCTTAAGCAGACCTTAATGTCGATCATGGATCAAATCGATCCACCATGGCAAACAGCGAATATATCTGTGCTGTTTATTGCATTTGAGACATTATGGTTTCCTCAGTGCATAACTGACATGTCACAGGTATATTTTCCATCTGTAAATGTTAGAAAGTCATGCAAACATATCCATTTTGCTGTCAGGAGTGGGCGAGGCACGCGAGA
>NW_015623473.1:598256-598670 GCF_001515625.1 Sinocyclocheilus rhinocerous | reverse complement strand
ATAGGAGAGCAATAATTCTAAGTAAAATATACATTTTGCTAAAAAAAATGTTTTTGGATATTAAATGTGTCTTTTGTAAAATTTTAAACCTACATATAAAGTGTGTTTTTATGATAGCAGTAACTGTAAGTGGACTAGTGTAATAGGTAAATCAAATGTAAGCTAGTCGGCTATAAAGTAGGCTACTAATTACTAAGCTCAAATGAGTGAATGTGTGTTTCTTATAGCAGTTAAAATGTAGTAATTTTCTTTATTATTTATTTTCATTTTTAATTCAGTGATTCTAACTTTTAATTTAGTTATTTTTATGCTTTAAAGAGCCATTTTAGATTGTAATGTTCTAATGTTCTGCTATCTGTTCTGCAAACTATAAAAGGTACAGCTGTAATAAAACCAGAGAGAAAGGCTGCATGG
>NW_015623473.1:587720-598238 GCF_001515625.1 Sinocyclocheilus rhinocerous | reverse complement strand
TAGTATGTGAGACAGTGGTAATATCATTGTGTTCCTGTTGGTCAGTAGAGGAGCTTAGCTTAGCCTGACAGTTAGCCTGCTTTAGACCAGGTTAGTTTCCCAGCATAAGTTGCCACAGTGACTAAGCTTGATCTAGGCCTATGTTAAATTTGCTTTATGGAACCTAATCATTTGACAATGAGTCAGACTAACTGAAATAAGCCTGGCTTATTTGGCTAACTATGAAACAGGCCTCGATGCATTAAAAGTGATCATATTTTCTCCATTGCATCATATTGCATCGAATCGCATTGTGTTAAATCGAATTGAATCGAATCGAAATCGGATCGCATTGCATCGTGATAGGGGTGAATCGCATCGCATCGCATTGCATCGGTAGCTAGCTGCTTCATATGTATCTTTATTGTATCGTATCGTTGGCTATGCATCGAGATGCGTATAGTGTCGTCCTGAGTCATGAGATGCACATCCCACAAAAGTGTTGCGTTTATAATTGTGTTCGAGTTGAAAAAGGGGGGGGGGGGGGGATCATTGTGTAACGTATTAAGGTGGAAACTGGTGTCCACATTTGTTTTAAACTGTTTTATGATATTTATGATGCTATGATATTTATGATTTTTTTTTTACAGCATTGGGTCACCATTTGATATCCAATGTAAAATATGCTACTGAACCACTGCTATATAACATAGCATACAAATGAAATAATTATTAAAACTCAGTACAGAAGCACCAAATTCACAACACAGAAGGTTTCAGCTCATTCAGTGTGATTCAGAAATGTGAAGTCTTGCAGTAAACACACACACACACACAGCAAAGCTTCCCACCAGTCATAAACTGCAATGAGGCCTCTACGGATGCTGCTTCGCTAATCTGCTGAACAAGATTTTCCATATTGGTTTACCAAACACGTTTTGGATTAAAGCCATTCTATTACAGAGCGAAGCTCCAATATATAGCAGAGGGGGAGAAAAATAAATAACACGACTTGAGCCATGTTTTCTCAATAGCCCTTAAAGAGTATTTGCTTCTTGGTAGGGGATCATATGTGGCGGGGAATAAAGAAGCCTTCCTAAAATGGGACTTTGTGGGATTACGGCGGTTGTGGGTGAAAAGCGAGTATCACTGGAGTTACAGTTTCTGCTCAAATGAGCTTAGCAGCGGTTTTAGGGAGAGTGTCAATCAAAGAACCGTGGCAGACCGCCAAATGACCCACTAATTGGAGGTCAAGTGGTCAGCTACCGACACTGAAAAGCAGTTAAAAATATGGTCTACTTTAAAATCCTGATTGGAATCGTACACCTCTTAAACAACAACAACTTTAAAGATTGACTTTAAGGACATATGCATTGCCTACGGGACTTTAATGACAAGTACTGTGTTTTTTAATTAAGATAAGCTTGCAACACGCTCCTGGAAACAACAATTAGTGATTATGGCACTTATTTTGAATGACACATTTCATTATGCATCAATGTCAGTGCTTTGGGCTCTCTACAGTAACTCATTGTCCAAAAGTCAGTGCCACTGTGCTCCCATGGAGCAGCATAATTGGTCTCAAAGCAGACAAACTGTGAACATGAGCCCCACGTCCATTAATCGAGACATGTTTGAAGGCCAAGATTCATCTTTGTGGGCTGAGCTCTGACGATGTTACCAAAGGGAGCTGAAAGCCCCAGTATGGCCGCATGAAAGCAAAACTATTTGTTGTCCATGTCTTCCCCACTGAAAAGACCAGAAAAGCTGGTTTGGGTTGCTGGTGTGTTGGCAAGCCAGCAAATCTTCTTAAAACTCATCTTTGATCATTAAAATGACACACTGAAATGTTTGTCCCAGTAAAAATAGTTTATTCATGACTTAGAATGGCTTGAATATAGCTCTGCACCATTATCTCATTACTGAATATGCTCCACTCAGTCGCACCAGCTTGAACCTGCTCCACTTTCACTCGGTTAACTGAAGTAGTAAATGCTACACAATGGCAAGTGACAATATTGGATTAATTCAGCCGTGTATATTTTAACCAGAAACTGATTCAGAGTGAATTATACTTCTTTGCCTACAAGTCCATGAATCGTAATGGAAATGCATTTTTGTATCGTTGACTACAACACTGGACATGTAACAGTAACTGATATCCAAGCTTTTGGCTTGACTGCATTACATCAAGGAACACAACATAAAGATATGTGATGATTCAGGCCTTATGAAATGAAACAACCGGTCTCTGCAAGAAACTAAACTTTATTTACTAAATTATTTCCTGTAATCCAGAGCCTCAGGAAAAATGGGTAAGTCTGATTCTTTTCAGCAAACTGTTTCTTTCAGACAGTTCATTTCAATGATTTAATTAAGCAAGTGATTAAGCAATGACATAACAAGGCAGGTACCCACTAGCAGAGCCGATCCTAGACTTCTGGGGGCCCTACGTAGTTTGAGAAACAGTGTCTCTTCCGCGGCTCGATATGCTTTCAACACGTTTTTTTTAGTCTCGAGCAAGACTGTACGACATTCACATTACATGATCTGACAGATTTTTACGTAGAAAGGGCGACAGCGCACCATGTTAAAATAAATTATCATTCATGTTTTCATAACCGCTGGCCAAATTCAAAAACGAAACTAAAATTAAATCATCTTTGAGAGCAACGGGGCCCCCTGGTGTTTCGGGGGCCCTACGCAGCTTGCGTATTTTGCGTATAGGGAGGATCAGCTCTTCCTGAGGCTCTGGATTACAGGTAATAATGTTGTAAATAATCTTCAGTTTCTTGCACAGACTGATCATTTTGCTTTATAAGACCTCGATATATCATCACGAGTCATGGGTATTAATTTTGTGTTTGTTGATATGCTTTTTTGTTTTCTCAAAGGTGGACAGTCACTGACTTGCATTTTACGAATCACCAAGGACCACGGTTTCAGCTAAAAATATTTACTGTTCCACTGAAGAAAAAAAAGGCACCTCGAAAAAATTAACAACAAATTTTCATTTTAGGGTGAACTGTCCCTTATAAGGAAAAAAATGTTTGGCAGTGGTATTGACTGATGAATTTGCACATTTGTTTTATTTTGTCTGAATTCGCCTTAAAGCATATTGAAAACAGCAGACAGACATGCAAACAATGTTAAAAACTTGATTTTCACCACAGGGGGTCTTTAAAAGTTTCTTACCAGGAAACACTGAATGCATCCAGACTTTGCCCCCACCTACCCTTCATATTTCTTACATTATTGATCACCTTCAATTTTCCATCCTGCCACTTTTCCTCAGTCTCAACAATGCATTTGCACCAAAGAATCAAGACCACGTCTCCTCACCTTTGATAAGGACATCGATGTTAGTCATTACAAAAATATGACTCTGCCCTAGAAGTTTGTTCTCCCTAGAGGGACTCTTGCATCAAATCTGAACTCATCTTGACTTTCTATTTTCTCTTTGAGGAAGCCGAAGTTCACTCAACAGGCGCTAATGTCTTCAGATGTCTCTCACCCCCTCAGGCCACCAGACTCTTCCTGGACCACCCAATCCTCAGAGGAACCCTACATGTCTCCAACATCTTCACTTTTCACCAAGCCCGCTAAGTACCTGAGAGGAAATTTGTTTTGGATGAGGAAGCAAAGGATTGAGTGCCAAGGTTTTTCTCGACTTGTCACACTCTAAAATGTTGTAGATCTGGAATTGCTGTGATAAACATCACTGTTTAAAAGAGCAGGCGGTTGGGATGGGGTGGATTTATTTCATATTTCAGGCTCATATATATATTTTTTAATTTAACCCTCTGATGTGTATGATCGCATTGGTAGATCATTTCACACTGGCTCCTGAAGTTCATGATCCCATTAGATTAGAACATCTTGATTAAATAAAGCATATGTTATATTTGATGCACAAATTTCTAAGGAAACTAAATTATTACCATAATCAAAACTTTGCTTTAAAAATAAATAAACTTTTGTACACGCATGTCTTCTGTCATCTGATTAATCTTTCATACTTTTTTTTTTTAGCAAGGCCATTTAACATAATTGTAAAAATGACTACCTTCAGGTCATACACTTTTCTTTTTGCTGTTAAATCTTTACTGATTTTTATAAAATAAATGTTATTGTTATTAGTATTTCACGATGATAACTTACTTGACTGAAACAACTTAGGTTTACTTGATTATCTATACTTATATTTTAATATGAATTTTCCAAATAAATTAAAAAGATGCATCAAAAAATATACATCAGGCTTTTGAGGAATATTTATTTGTTATTTGTATATATTTTTCACCCCCACAGTTTAAACTACAGAACTTTGATCATAAAATAAAGCATTAAAATTTCATCGTACTAAGACACACAGTATTTTGGAAGATAATAGTGTCACAACTGATATTTTTATGCATTTTATGTAAGTAGTCTCATATACTGTTATACAGATCTTATGTATTTATATTACAAGCTGTCAGAATTGTGTCTTTTGGCCATGTAAAAATCAACTAATTTGCATATTTTTTCTTAGTTTAAACCTCTGAATAACAATGAGATGTTTTTTTCTTCCCCAAGCATGAGCTCCATATTCATGATGTAAAAAATATTTTCTCTAAATATTCAATAAACTTCCATTTCAAAAAAAGAAAGAAAGAAAGAAAGAAGTCGAGTTTTCAAGAATATTACTATTATGCAACAATACTATTATGTAAATAGCATTATTGCACTATTGTACCTTGTTGCTTAATTATGTAAAAATAAGACAAAATAAAATTATTAAAAGGACCTGTTTAGTTTCAACACATGATAAAGTCGATTTAGAATCCATTTAGTGCATTTAGGGAAATGATGTGAAGCGTTAACAGTTCAATCTTCGCATAAGTTTCAATAAAACGTATAATTTAGCAGGTCTCTTATGTAACAACCTTTTTATTCCATGCATCTGCATAGCCGATAATGTGTCTTGAGAGGTAATATAGGGTCACTGCATGAATATGAATTAGTGAATATGGAAATAGAAATATGCCTGAACAGACGGTGGTGATTAAAAGGGTTTTCAGTCAAGTCATGAGACCCTAGTGTTATGACATATAGTATATTACTGATAATGAGGAACAGATTATTTACTGTAATCAGTTATGGTGCTATCGCAGAGATATTTAACAGGAAAAAGAGAAGAAATACACACATACAGGGAAAAAAGAGGGATGGATAGAGATGTAATCATTCAGGGAGGACTTCATGGAGAGGCAAAGTGAGATTTAAGTTGAAGTGGGTAAGTTAAAATATTGGCAAACATGTGAGACAGAAAATCAGCATTAGATTTGTCTTTGCATATATGGGGCTTTATATGCCAGTTAATTTGGTCTTACAGTTTGATTCACTGAGTGGTTGAGAGTCCTTATATATAGTGTAATTCAAAACAGCATGCTAACTATGTTTACTACTATATTTACACTATGTTTCTGCCATATCTGTATTTCAGAAATAGTAAGAGTATTATGCTGTTCCAAACACAGTTATAGAATCCAACCATGCTGGGTATTTTTTTTGGCTATGAATTAGCCATTAATTCAATCAAATGAATTGTTCAAAAATACTAAATCATTCAGGAATAAAACAAATAAATTGTTTACTCAATCGACTGTTTTAATAAATGGATCATTTACTAACTGATCAGTTCAAAATACTTGAGAACAAAGCAAGGGACTCCTTTTATAACTGAATAATTAATCCATTTACTCAACTGATTTGTTCAAATACCCTGATTCATTCAAAAACAAAAGAGCTGACTGTCTTTAATGTGATTCTTTGAAGCATTCACTCAATAAATAATTCCAAAACATTCCAAAACATTGATTCTCAATGGTGTGCTTTGGATTTGTTTGGAATTATTTTCGATAGTGGGACAAATTAACTTGCGACATTGTATCTACAGTAAATGTAAGTTACTCACTATTAACTTATTATTACCTTTTGGCTGTTTAAAAGCAACGTCACACTCACAAATTGTCGCTGGAAAAACAGCTCTTTTGCTCGTGTCATATTGCTTGACTGACACAAAAATTGTTTATGGCTGCTCTGCTTTCAGTTTTGCTGCCCGTAATAACTGCAATCAGTTGCTGAAGTTATATCTTTGTATCAGCTTTTGATTCAATTACAAGTGCTTTTACTAACAATTACAATTATATTTAGATATGTATTTACTTTTTTAATACAGAATTGTAACCTGTTTTGGTGATGACTGCTAGTGATAGTGAATGTGAAAAACACACAATTTATATATTTTGTTAACAAATGCAGGCGTTAATTAGAGATGCTCAGACGGGTAACCTAAACTCATCTGTTGTCTGGGTTTGCAGATTTAAACCAAGATTATCGCTCTCCTTCTTCTTATTTCTGTCTATCCATACAAACATGTCTGCATCCATGTTTTCCAGTGATGCATCATCTTGGATGGATTCATTCGCCCTTAGTGATTAAACAGTTTCTGGAATCTGTGTAAGTCAGTGATTAACCCTACACATGGTTTAACTAACCCAGCCAAAGCAAATGATGGAAGCATCATGGCCTTAAAGGCATAGTTGACTCAAAAATGTTGTTCTGTGGTGGAAAAAAAAAAAGAGTGATTTTGGTGAATATAATGCGGGTTATTGCACAAAGGTGGCGCACCTATTTAATGCATGTTCTCTCCTGTCTTTGCAAATCCCAATAACATCCATTATTGTAAGTGGTGTCGAGAGGGAAGCCTTTGGCTTGCCCCCATATATTGTAGCCCGACAGCGGGGCATGTCTGATTACACAATATTTCCAGTGTGGCGATTGCCACTGTCCTTCAAGCTTGAGTCAATGTGATAATGGCCAGAGGAAGATGGAGTTTATAATGAACTGTTGACAGCTGTAATGGCGATGGTTCATCCTGTTGATTATCTGTTAATGCAGGATGGTCGGCCGAATGTCGCTGTTTGAGATATTCTTCAAAGAGTGTGTGTGTGTGTAAGAGAGGGAATTCATAAAACTAGTGAGGTAGTCAGACTGGTAATTAATTACTTTAATACCATACAAGCAAGGCTGGCGGTACGACAGTATACACCGTGCATTGTAGAAATGTGTCAACCGGTAGAGATTATGCTATGTTTTTTGTACATTTGCTTAGCTATCAATGGGGAGGATTGCTTTGAGATATTTGTATGTTTCAGTGATGGATAGACATGTGGTCGGCCGAATGTCGCTGTTTGAGATATTCTTCAAAGAGTGTGTGTGTGTGTGTGTGTGTGTAAGAGATGGAATTCATAAAAACTAGTGAGGCAGTCAGACTGGTAATTAATTACTTTAATACCATACAAGCAAGGCTGGCGGTATGACAGTATACACCGTGCATTGTAGAAATGTGTCAACCGGTAGAGATTATGCTATGCTTTTTGTACATTTGCTTAGCTATCAGTGGGGAGGATTGCTTTGAGATATCTGTATGCTTCAGTGATGGATAGACATGGAGTAATGCGAAAATACAGAGTGAGATGTGTCCTGAACAAGTAAGTTAAGGACAGACTTGCTAAGGGGTGTTTTCTAGTTTTCTCGTATGGATGCTCTGAAGTTTTGTTTAGAATACATGTAATGCATGTAAAGAAATTGATTCTGTTTTTGAGGGAGACATTATTCACTCAGAGGATTCATTCAAAACACTGAATCATTCAAGTACAAAAAAAGCGACACTTCTTATAAGTGTATCATTAAATCAGTCACTCAACCAATTCATTCAAACATAACAAAAAGTATTCATTAAATAATTCATCACCAATTCTAGTTGTTTTAAGTTATGTAGCAATGTAGCAACTTCAATTGATGCTTGTTAGAAATGTGTGATATTGACTTTGAAAGTGGCTTCTCCAAAAAGTCAACACTAATGTTGTATAATATCATTTTTGCTCTTTTAAATCTTTCATTTTTTTGGTTCAAATAAGGAATAAATTAAAATAGAAAATGAAATTAAAATTAAATCTTTAATTTAATTAAATTATTTAATATTTGAATGGATATTTGTTTGTTTGCTTTGTTTTTATCAGGGTGCGGGGAAAAAAAGTGATATGCTATATTATACAACTGCATATTGTGATGATGTTTTGGTAATGTTATGGCTTAATGCTTGTTTTGTAAAAATCGACGCGTTTCAAAAAGGTGGGGCTAGAGGAGAAACAATAATGTACAGTATGTGGAAAATAATGTGTTTTTTTTTTACTTTAAACCGCATAAACACATTTCATTACACCAAATACACAAAATAATGTTCTTTTTAGCAGCATCATATGACCCCTTTAAGGACAGACTTGCTAAGGGGTGTTTTCTAGTTTTCTAGTATGTATGCTCTGAAGTTTTGTTTAGAATACATGTAATGCATGTAAAGAAATTGATTCTGTTTTTGAGGGAGACATTATTCACTCAGAGGATTCATTCAAAACACTGAATCATTCAAGTACAAAATAAGCGACACTTCTTATAAGTGCATCATTAAATCATTCATCACCAATTCTAGTTGTTTGAAGTTATGTAGCAATGTAGCAACTTCAATTGATGCTTGTTAGAAATGTGTGATATTGACTTTGAAAGTGGCTTCTCCAAAAAGTCAACACTAATGTTGTATAATATCATTTTTGCTCTTTTAAATCTTTAATTTTTTTGGTTCAAATAAGGAATAAATTAAAATAGAAAATGAAATTAAAATTAAATCTTTAATTTAATTAAATTATTTAATATTTGAATGGATATTTGTTTGTTTGCTTTGTTTTTATCAAGGTGCGGGGGAAAAAAAAGTGATATGCTATATTATACAACTGCATATTGTGATGATGTTTTGGTAATGTTATGGCTTAATGCTTCTTGTTTTAGGAGGACATTAGTCATTATGACCTATTAAAAATAGTCTTTTGAGCCATGGAATCGTTATACTGTGTTCTTCTATCAGTAGTTTTCATTTATTCTGCATCATGACATACACTATTACAGATGGTTCCTAATCTCAAATATTTTCTGGAGTGATGTTAAATGTCCCGGCATGTGGCGCCTAGAGAAAACAAAAATACAAAATCAGGTCATATTTCAATTATGAAATTAATTTCCTCTCTCAAGGAACTTGAAAGCGTAAGATGAATATTTGATCAATAACCTACTTTTGTGAAAACTCCTTCATGTGTGTGAGAAAAATAGAACATTTTTAAATCAACATTTATTAAGTCTCTCGGATATTTGTATTGCATTGTGAATAGTCACAATAATAATCTTAAACCATTAGCATCTTAATTTGTTTTTAATTGCATTGATTTTAATTTGCATTACAAATTCAAAGGCAAGATTATTTCATAATGGTTGTTGCATACTATTTTCTTTTTTATTATTATTATGATTAATGTTTTGTTTGTCACTAATTTATCATATGGCTTCAGACGAGGTATACAGTGCATGAGTCATATTAAAGCATGTGATAAAGCTCAATGTTTTTGTCCATTGTGCTACAGAGGTTGAAAATGTTGTAGAACAGGCCAAAAAGTTCATCACTTAAACAGACATTGATGTGTCACGCCCCTGGACTCATTCTGTGTGTTTTTCCCTCTCCATGTGCCTGCCCTGACCTAGTTTTCCCTTGTTAATTGTTTATTAAGTTCCAGGTATGTCTCGTGATTCCCGTCATTAGTCCCTTTATTTAAGCCCTGTGTATTTCCAAGTCTAGCGTCTGGTATTGAATGTTCGTATTTCCCCGCTATGTGTGTGTTCCTAGTTTCGTTGGATGTTAATTAAAGTCTCTTTGTTTGAAGTTTACTCCACGTCTCCTCGTTCCGTGCTCCTCACTGTAGCGATTGTGACATGATGTCCCGAAGAGCATAAGAAATACAAACCATCACAAAAATTGTTTTAAACAAAACAATCTGTAATGTACAAGCTAATTTTTTTCTTTATTTGTTAAAAGTGGAAGAGTGCAGAAACATAACACCTCCTACACCTCAACAAAATATATTAAAAAAAAGAATGGCAGACCTTTAGGCCAAAGTGGGAGAAGATAAAAATCCTTGTCATTATTTTATCTTTATGGACCCTTTTCACAAGACTGTGATGACACGTTTCAATGGTCATCAGCATCATAAATCCTCCAAAGTTTTTCAAATTTTCATTTCTTTTAAAAAATGTATGTACATTTATAACACTATATTTTTTATTATATTAACTTTGCATCAAATTACAAAAAATCTAATTAACGCTAATGCAAGAGTGTTTCTAGTACTACGTCTATGGGAGTGATGGTAAATTTAACATCGATCTCTCTTCTGACTGTCATTATCAGTCTCTCTCTCTCTTTTTTCTTTTTTTTTTTTGAAAGTCATGAAAACATTATCGTGGAGATTTCCTTTTGCTATTTGAGCCAATGGGAATGCAATATATATATATATATATATTGTGTGTATGTATATATATATATATATATATATATATATTTATTATTATTAGGGCTTCATGTTAATGTTAATTTAATGTTTATGCTAAAAA
>NW_015623473.1:569162-587710 GCF_001515625.1 Sinocyclocheilus rhinocerous | reverse complement strand
TTTTTTTCTGTATTTTTGATCAAATAAATGCAGGTTTGATGAGCATAAGAAATTTCTCTCAAAAACACAAAAAATAGTAATGGGTCCAAACTTTTGACTGGTAATGTATGTACATATTAATCAAACTTTATCTAAGGTAATCTCTTTTTGGTTTGATGAAGATGTTATTGTTGTTGTTATTATTTTGCTGTTTTATTCGATTTATTCACAGTTCCAGAATACCACTTCAGTAGATGAACATAAGTGCTTTTATCATTTTTTTCCCTAGCTGGGTATGGGCGGGATTTCCCCCTCCAATTTAATCAATATTGACTACAGATATTGTATATACACGCACACACACACACACACACACACTCAAACACACACATCACGTGGAAGAGAAAGACTACTAAGCAGAAAAAAAACAATTCTAGTTAGTTAAAACTGAAATTATAAGCAGTAATGTAGTATCATCATCAGAATTTAGAAGATACACACTCTGAGATCCTTTATTTGAAACATTAAAAAATGTTCTAGTGTGTTTGCTTTTTAACTTTGAATACAAACTTATCTGCTTTTACTTTTGTAGTTATTTTGCTAGTCAGCTCCCGAACGCGATGTCATTCACTGTACGTGCAAAGACAAATCACTCTAAAATAGATGACGACAACTCACACACCTGCATTAGGAGCTGGACTTGTTTGTGTGCCTATTTAGCCGTTTGCATCGCACAGTTCGCAGCAGCTGATGCATGCGTCCGTTACGCAAACATCCAGAAGGCGGGACCCGCTTTGAAAATGCAACATGAATTGGTTTAATTGCAGATGAGTGACAATTCAACCATATCCAATAAACAATGAGGCTAGTATTTCTGCCCGTCTTGATTGTGGAGTGGCATATAGAGGGATGCTACGGTTATGGAGGCCCCTCCTCAAAGCCCGAGGCCCTAGGCAATTGCCTGCTCTGCCTATAGCTAGCGCCGGCCCTGATTATGGCAGTCATATCACTTCAATAGAGATGGCAGAGGGAGAGAACAGGAAATGAAGGGAAATGAACCAGATTTGAACTCCCATCACTCACATGAATGCTATGATACAACAGGTCACAGCACTCGAGTGAACTACAAGGTCACAGCAAAATGATGCAGCCCTGTGTGCTAGTTTCATTTACTACAGTTGCTCAACAAAATGTTCTTCACCCACATCAATGCAGGATCAAATTGCATGATCAGTGAAGCATGACAGCTATCCCCATATTCCCAAACTAAGCCTCTAGTCATGTGGGATAGTTTTTATTTTCCTAAAATGTATCATGAAATGCCTTGAGTGATTCTGAGTTACCAGAACTTGCGTGTAAGTTTACAACACTAAATAAACCTTTGTTATTACAAATTATTATTCTTATTTCACTTTACTTGGTTTTTTCAAGGCAATCGGTTTGCATGCTTTTTTTAAGTAAGGTTTACTAATTGGAATTTACAGTGTAATTGGTTTGCTTTGGAAACTCTTCAATTTTTAATCAGAATTCAAAGCTCCGCAGTGAATTACTTGATTCCCCAAATCTTGCAGTTTTCTTCCTCTGTGAAATGTTCTGCTTTATGAATATGTTTTGAGATTTTACTTGTCAATTAGCTGACGCTCTCTGTCCGAGATGTGTTAATTGAAGGGACGCTGGAGATTGGAATAACACCTCGCACAAGGGAACGATTTAGAAATGATTGGGTTTGGAAATTTTATCTTTTATTTTACCATACAGTCCAGAAGTTTTAAAAATCGCCAATCTGCTATTGGATAGCTGAACTTTTGACTATTAGCATGAAGTCTAACAGTCTACCTAAATGTGAGCTAATTTTAACCAAGAAGCACCTACTTTGTCTGGGGTTTTCTGACTGACAGGTTAATGACCAAACTTAAAGGGGTCATGATTTGAGAAATCAAATTACCATTGATCTGTTGACATCATCATTGTACTATAAAAACATCCTCTAAGTTTTAGAACTCAAAACTTTAGTTAGTCTAAAATCAGCTTATATTGTAGCCAAGCTGCTAAAATGACTCATTTAGGCATGTCACATTATGACATCATAGTGCAGCGAAGTCCCGCTGTACTATAAAAACATCCTCTAAGTTTTAGAACTCAAAACTTTAGTTAGTCTAAAATCAGCTTATATTGTAGCCAAGCTGCTAAAATGACTCATTTAGGCATGTGTCACATTATGACATCATAGTGCAGCGAAGTCCCGCCTCTGCAGAACCCGATCAACGCCTACGTTATATCACTGCCTCTTTAGAGTGCATGACCTTCCTTCTGATCCTAACATCGGAAAAAGTGAATTAACTTCATTTTTAGATAAACAACCTGGTCATTTGTTCGCTTAATTTTACCGTGGATTCGTTTTTAAACAAGACACAGTTCGACAAAAGATTTTCAGAGATTAAAGCGGTCGTGAGCTGTCTTTTTTGTTCCGTGAGGTCCACTTATAATGTTATCAAGGTTTTTACATTAAAAAAAAACTATTTAGAAGTAGCTAATAGGCTATTTTCTGTTCTGTTTTGACCCCCCTCTTCAGAAAGTTCTGTTTGAATAGGTGTGGCGGATTGTAGACTCAGAAGTAAACGCCCACTGCTATGATTGGCTAACAATTGTGTATGTTTGACAGTCTACATACTTCATAGGACGCTGCTATAATTTAGGTTAAAAACACATAAATACTCAGTACATATTAAATGATCTGTAATAACAGACAAAGCAATAGTGACCATGTAAAAAAAACAGTTACTCATGCTTGTGTGGTGCAACATGACTGTCGGATCCAATATAGTCGGCACATCATCGTCTTTAACTTCAATTTTTCTGAAAATCCTGTCAAGTTGTGCCTTGTTTGTGAACGAATCTACAATAAAATGAAGTGAACAAAGGACCAAGTTCTTATTGACGTGGTCTGGGACTTTTAAAAACTAATTCACTCTTTCCTAATGTTGGGAAGGCAATGCAAACTATATATATTATACTGTATATAACCCAACAGGATAATGTCACAACACACAAGTGTGAGTAATAGTGTTTTTATCATGCTTGCTTTGTCTGTTACAGATAGATTGATACTGAGCATTTATATGTTTTAAACCTAAATCACAGCAGTGTACATGTATGAAGGAAGCAGGCAGTCAAACAGATATGCAGAATTTTACATTGTTTATATGAAACAGCGTAATCTATTCTTTGTCAGCTATAGCTGTAGTAACTACAAGTATCTAAACTTAATTTGCCATAACAAATTAAATATCAAACTTATATGCATACATTTTAACGACATAAACAGCTTTCAGTAGCATTTCCGGTTAAACACTTCACTAATGTAATAGGCTAACTGCCTCACAAATACATAAAGAATAAATATAAATACAAATAATTAATTTCCACATTGTCGCAGGCTGTATTATCTTTGGCATTTGAAGTGCAGGTTCCTTGTCTTCTGATTTAGGATCAGATTCAAACAGACTGAATTGTATAGGTGCCATTTTTCAACATCAGAATGTTTTCAAAACAATTCCAGATGCATAATGATGGGGTGTTGAAATGCAAAGCTGTTAGCCAATCATAGCAGTGCGTGTTTACTTCTGAGTCTAGAATGAGCCACGCCTATCCGAATGGAGCGCTCAGATGAGAGTGGTCAAAAACAGGACTAAAAAAAAAAGTGTTTTTTTAATGTAAAAATCTTTTTAAAAAATGAACTTTGGCGTGCATATGATACGCAGTTTTTGCGTACATATGATACGCATCTACCGCACAACCCTAAACCTACCCATCGCGTAGCATATACACGCCAAAGTCAATTTTTGCGTATCAATACCACGAGTTTTCGTTTTTATTTGGCGTACTATTTATACGCACTTTCATGAGATCGGGTTGGCTATTTTGTGTGAAATATGCATCAGATGGTTAGTGAAAGAAGCTCAAATGATTGAACTGCACTGTAAAAAGATTTGTGAAGTTAAAAAATGAAGATTAATGGAGTGCATTTTAGAAGAAAATACTTTTCTTTTCTACTTCAGAATTTCACATTAATTTATATAGAATGTCATGTGTTGCTTGGTGATTCTTTGTAGCTTTTATATTTACTAGCAATTTCTGATTCAAAATTGTTTCTACACTTTATTTTTCAGTGCATATGACCCCTATACACACTAGGAAGAAATTAATATTGTATATAACATTATGTATTTTACCTAGTTAACTAGCAAATGGTCATTTGAAGTGTGCACAATACTGAACACTACTTGTTCATACAACAAAGCCGTATGTAGGCGTGCTGTACTTCTTGACATAGATTTCCTGAAACGGGCTCATTAATGCAAAGCATAATTTTATAATGTATGGGAATTATGACAACCTGCCATTTCAACAAAAGCTGAGGAAAAGCACCAGAGCAATGCGTTCATGCTGTCAGTCACGCAGTCTGCTATAGCGCAATTTGTAATTTAAGATGCTGTTTTTAAATAGCTACATGTTAATTAGTTTATTGTTTGTCATTTTTCATCAGTGACCTCTTTCATCCCGCAGTTATTTAATTTTTACAATTCGCTCAGCAGATATCGCTTGTGGGTGATTGCTTCTGAAATGAATTTAAAAATAACCTTGACACATCTGAAAAAGAGATGTAGCACATAAGGTGACACGCATGTTCGCGTTTTAATGTGGTGCATGTGATGTTTTGTGCAAGATTTGATGTTGGAGGGTGAACTATTTTCCACATGCTCTTATTATTTTCAGTAGTAACTAGTGATCAGGTTTGGGGATCAGAGTTGTTATCATTAACTAAAACTGAAACCATTAAAAAGTACACAAGTAAAATAGAATAAATGTTAACCTTTATTATTATTATTATTATTTTCAATAGTAACTAGTGATCAGGGTTATTATCATCAACTAGAACCAAAACCGTAAACAAATTTATTTAAAATAGAATAAATATATACAATTATTTTATATATAAAATAATAATATAATAATTAAATTAAAATAATAAAATATTTTATATTTTATAAATATATTCTATCTTTTATATTAGCTATAGATGTCAAGGCATCATTTGTCTTTCTTTTTTTTTTTGATTAGCTTGAAGTACTAAAATAACTAAAACTGAAATAAAAATTAATAAACATATTCAAATATGCCAAAAGCACAACACAGTTACTAAACCTTGAACTGAAATTAAATTATAAAACATAAAATTTCAAAATAACTAATTCAAAAAATTTATAAAAACTGTTAAATTATATCAATGGTACTAAAATAGCACTGGATCAGATGCATAGCCTTTTTATTTTAACCTGCAGTTATAGTCGCTCCCCATGAAGAAACACTGCGGGGTTCTTCCGGCCTGTTTTTCCTCCCTAAATAGGGTCCATTTAGACAGATTTGTGTGATACTATTTATAGCCCTCCAAATGTTACTTTCTAGCCCTTTTGCTATTTTGAATATTTCATAAGCAGACAGTATGTTGCGATAATAGCCCTGTCAAACATCGTCAAGACGGTAAGCTGGCATGCAAATCTCTGGGATGTAAACCGAGGAGACAGATTTGATGAAGCCCACAATAGCATGCAAATACAACACAAGAACAACGGCACCCTCGAGAGACCCTGCCGCTGACTCACGGCTGATTTGATTCGATTAGATACGCACACGATAAGAGACCTGAACTCTGTATATTTGCAACGTGAGAATGTCCGACCGTTTCCGCCGTTGAGGTTCATGTCATTCAGGCGCTGCGTTTGTTGAGCCATAAAAAGACCATCGGCAGAATTAGTCCATGCCCTTATGGATTCGCCTCCCTGCTAAGTCGGCTTAACAAAACACATTTAAAAATCCAATCAACAGCTTACAGAACCACAGTTTTCGATCCAAAAGCATTGATGTTTTAATGCAATCACATTTGCCTTTTGAACACACTCTGCGAGATTAATGTATATGTCATAATGAACAGAGCAGCATTATAATGTAAAACGATACAATGTAAATCTTTTTGAATGAAGTGGATGTTTAACTTATTGAAGCAACAGAAGTTGGACTTTTTTATTGCACAACCTGCTGTAACACTGCAATTCATCATATTTGCTGAATGAAATCCAGCACAAGCACTGATTCAACAAATAGTGTCTGTTTTGCTCTTGCATGACACACGTTTTTGGAAAATATGATGCATTTTGTAGCACTTTTGTGTTTGAAAACTATTTTTAAGGTGAGAAAGTTTGTATTAACCCTGAATCACCAGAAAAACTGCCACAAAGACACGATTCCTGTCTGAATCGGAGCCAGATTACAGCTATTTGTTGAATTCTCAGCCCATTTTCACATGCATGATTGAATCAAGATCCTGAATCTTGATGAATCAATCCTGATTTGTTCACTATTTTTACACACTTTGCAATTTATATTGAAAATAAAATAAAAAGGAAATTGCAACTTTTTAATCTTAAACTTCGACTTAGTTTTTTGCCAATATGAGAAAAAAAGACAGATTTATGAGATATATATTCAGAATTCTGACTTTTTTTCTCTTTCTCGCAATTCAGAGTTTGCATCTCATAATTCTGTTTTTACATCTCACGATCCTGTTTTTTTTCTGCCATAGAATAAAAATTAAAAAAGGAACTGCACATATCTTTCTAACATATCTTTCAGAATGAGACAACGCTGCATGTCTAGACAGGCACAATATGTACAATACTACAGTATATGACTTCAAATAATGTTCCTCTGCACACGCTCAAAGCTGCGAGTCACGCCATTAATAAACGTCAATAAATGTCTTCTTTTTCTTCAGGCAGAGTTCTGAAAATCTGAAGACACTGAACTCCAGAGTGTAATTGATCGGAGTTGTTGCTAATGTACTTGTTGTTTAACTGGCTAGGGATGTGTAGGATTTATTTATTTTTTTGGACAGAATAGCAAGCAAAAGCAGAACCAATTTACTTGAGTGTTAATTGTTAATGTTTTAGATGCCTGTGGACTCAGAACCGTTTTGCTCCCTTATCATGATGTTATGTAATGAAATACTGTTTATATTGTGCACAATCAAATACATCTGTAAGCTATCTATTAGTATTCCCATTCATGTCAATGTTAGCTTCTAAAAATTTATAATGGGGGAAAAAGGCATAAAATCTACAAGTCTACAATTGACGATCTAGGACAAGGGTAAAATTATTTGTATTTATTTATTTATTTAAAGTTGAAATGGAACCGTTATATAACAAAAAAAATAAAAAATAAAAATAAAAAAAAGTAAAAAAATGTTTATTTTAATAAAAATCTGCCCCTTGGAAAACAAAAGTGATGTATTTGCTTATGGACACAGTTTGGGTGCATTGAAAAGATGCATTAGTTACTTGTGTTAATTTTGCTCTAATACTTGTATTTTTTCTGGTTTTGACTCCAAAATACAGTACTCTGCATGCAGTGACTGCAAATTTCATGTTGCTTGCAGTGCTTTATTGATTAAAAGTGGGGGGATGTAGTTTTGTTGCATCATTCTGCTCGCTTGCAGTGTAAACATGCACCACATATCCCTATGTGACTCAGTTGTAAGTAAAAGGACGAGTTTCAACTCATTACTACTTATTTGAAAATAGTAACTTGGGTATTATGATGTAAATGGGAAAAAATGGCTTTACTCATTATAGTAGGGAATCTTGTTTCATAACACGCATGACTTGGAGCGTGTTGAACCTCAACACAGAAATGACCGTAAAGTGAGACTACAACAAACAATTATCTTTCTCATACATCAGCCTTCTGTGAGAGTGAAACATGAAGCAAGCCATGAGCAATATCTCCCTGCTGCATTTACAGAAGCTGACCCAGAAATATATATATATATATATATATATATGTGTGTGTGTGTGTATATATATATATATATATGAAACCATGTTATTATACGGAAGAAACCATGTTATTTTACGGAAAAGAGCAGCTTGATGATTTTCTATAATGTCTCCTTTTGTCTTCCACAGAAAATACAACAACAACAAGCAGCTTTGAAACGACACGAGGGTGAGTTAATAAATCAGATATGCATTTATTTAATATGAAGGGTGTTGAAGTGTATGAGGCACATTCGAATGCACTCCTTTTGTTGCTTCAAAAAGATCACGATGTTCCCTTTCCCCCTTCTTTGATACTTCGATTCAATTTCCAGCAAATCCATGCAAGTTTCTCCATCTATTTATAATATCAGCCGAATCTTTCATCTCTCGCCCACTTCATTTGACACGCGATGCAACCGTATTTAAATCCACATTTCAAAAGAAAGCGAAATTTCGCCCGAGAAGCAAAAGGGGGGAAGTTTTCAGGATCATTTGCGATTTTCCCCGGGAATGGGACATCGGGGCGGCGTTCTCACTTTCTTTACTGTAGTCTCACAAGGTTAACTCCTGTTATTCGTCTATGCCTCCCTTGTCACTGATTGAAGATGCGATGCAGCCAGGGAAACCAGCTTGCCGTTGCCTAGCAACTGGACCAGAAGCAGCAGCGACCTAAAGGATGCATAGAGGCCTCTTTTTCCCCCCATCTTAACTACTGGCTCCAAGGTAAGAGGACTGCAATGAAAGGGAGAGAAACTGAATATTTCAAAGTCCACGATCCAATTAGGGATGTCTGTGCCGTGTATATAATTAATGCGAAAGTAGCAAGGCAACAGAGAGTGAAATATTTGACGGCTTAGATTGGTTCTCTCAGGTATAGTGCACCATGCTTCAGGACTCCTCATCCCAGCGAGAGTAACGAAGACACAGCAGCATTCTCAAAAATAGATGATAAAACATCTAGGTCAGAACACAGACTTCTGCATTGATACGAAAGCGCTGCGGGAGCAATTCGCTTGAGCCCGTCTTTTCAAGGTTACCCAGCTCTTCTGTGGCTATTATAAATTATGGACCTGACGCAAAGGACAAACGATCAGGCCGTAATACAACTTGTTCACAATTGCTTTTTAACAGATGAAAATAAAGTGTTCTTTCTTAGTTTCTCGGCGAAAAAAAGAAAAGCATTCGAGTCTTTGAATTCTGATCCCTTTCCTTCAAGACGTTACGCTGACCGGCCTTGAAGGCTCCAGGCAACAGCATAAGTACTTTTTCCAGCTGAAGTAGCTTTTAGCAGTGCTGTCAACAGTTGTTGAACTATTTTCAAAACAGAGCACAAACAAGGTTGAAAAATGACATCCTAATCGCACAGTGCATAAGATAAAATGAGCTATACTTATAAAAAGCACCATAATAAGACTGGAATTTTTTGGACACTATTGATAGAAGGTAATACTGTGCTATTACATTGTGTACCTTACAGTAGGCCCTACTATTAAAGTTTGAGACTAAATCAGGGATTCAACATTTTATTTAAACCTGTTTTGATGTAAAATGAATAAGAATGGTAATTTCTAGGTCAATAAAAGAAGGCGTTACAAATACAAAGATATTCTGAAAATGATAATTATGCTGATGAAATTTATATGAATCATTCTGTGTATTAAATTATTAAAAACGTGTATTAAAGTACCCCTATTATGGATTTTTGAAAATTACCTTTTGTAACACAGCTGTAAGTGAATGAACAGAGTTTTAAATCAGTGAAAGTGCACCGTGTATAAAGTTATTGTCTCTCAAAAGAAAGAGTTGACTCTAAATCATTTAAACAAGTCGTTTTTAAAACGAATCCGAGCCCTTTCATGTTGATGTCAACGTGAAACATTAGCATATTGCCCGCCCACTTGTTGCGTGCGCAGACCTGGAAACACTTGAACACGTTAGTCTGAATGAAAATGCAAATTCGTATCTTTGCCACTAGGTGCCGCTTTTGCAGCAGTAAAAATAGCTGTTTCCTCGGTAACGGCTGTACACAAAGCAGCACTGCGCTCACAAACCTGCTTTATCAGGCATTACAGGCATGATGAAATGGAAATGAAATGGACCAATCGGACCAATCACCGCAGATTAACGCCAAGCAAAGGAGGGGTTTGGAAAAATGAATCGTTGAACGAATCGTTTGGAAGTCGTTGAGCAAATAAGGTAAAAATAAATGATGTTTTATTAACGAAGTTCGGGAGGAGTGCATCAGATACTTAGCCTAATTAGCACAAGTGGAGCGCACTCAAGTTAATCAACACCAATAGGTATAAATACAGCTGACTTACCAATACTGAAATAATATTTATTTACTCTTTTTATTTTTGTAAAATATTCTCTAGTAATCGTTGTCTTGTTTACAAATTTTGAAAAAAAAAAAAAACTTTTTTTATAGTAAACATTGTCATTAAACTGAATAAATAATGGTGATTTTTTTATTTATTTATGCATACCAGCATTTCTTTTAATTTACGCTGAAAATACTGTTTTATTAGGGTGCTTAGAATCGAATGAGCATCACTAGAGAATGAAAAAAAACCCTCTGAAGTAAAATGTCCAGAGCATTAATGTTAATGAGAAGTTGGTGTGGTGTGCTGAATGTGCTTAATTGTCATGAAAATAATGCAAATAATCTTAATGGTCCTAAAAATATAGGCCTCATTTTCTTTATGCAAAGAATAATTCTTTTTTTATTATGATTTGTTTTGCTTTTGGGTAGAAGTGCAACATGGACACGATTTTGTGGAAAGTCCCCCTTTTATCACAGATTTTTGCTACTGTAAGTATAATTTTGAGCAGGGAAAGTGAGTAATTGTACCTCAGGTTGAAAAATGAATCCCAAAGCCATCTGTCTGGTCAGGCCTTTCCGTTCACTGCATAAAGTTACTCGGAGGGCTTTTCTCCAAATCTGTCTAAAACCTTGCTAGCTTCTCGTCCAATACATACTGAGACCCTTCTGGGGCTCTGCGTAACAGACAGGTGTGAAACCTCTGCTGACTGGAGAGGCGCTTCGCGGAGCCAAGTCTGAATGTTCCTATTAACTTGCTCAGTCAATCGTAACCTCCTCACACAAAGGATACTGCTGTCGGGAGGTGGAGAGACGGGAAACAACTAATGATACACAGAGCGAAGAGGCTCTACTGTGATAGATGTAATTGTGCATGTGGTCAACTATTGTGCGTATAGAGAACATCAAACTCTGACCTTAGCGCAGATGAGGAGGAGGAAACTAGTGGCTTGTGAAACATGGGTCATACAAACTTGGGTGTGGTGTGTCACTTTTGTTTGTTCAGGAAGTTCAGGGATTTGACAAGCATATAAAGCAGTCATAATGTGGAGAAAGGGTATCTGAGGTCCATCTGTATTGATATCAGGGTTGTATTTGGCTTTTTAGCATTTCTAATTTAAATCACTATATGTCGGAAAAGTCTGAATTTCCAATTTAACTTGGAAACCCATGGAAGTGCAACCATTTTCACACTCATGAGATACATAGTTTGGGCTAAATGTTAAGTTTTTAGCATAGCTAAACTTATGAGTCAGACTTCATTGTTTACTTTAAAAGCTAATGGTAGCATTGTTATTTATTAAAATGGTAGCATTTTTTATTTGCTTTTTGTGTCATGATTTGAGAAAATGGTGTTTAAAGTAAACTCTTATGCTCACCAAAGCTGCATTCATTTGATCATAAATACAGTAAAAACAAAAATATTGTGAAATGTTATTACAATTTGAAATAACTGCTTTCTATTTGAATATATTGTAAAATGTAATTTATTTATTTGATGCAAAGCTGAATTTTCAGCATCATTACTACAGTCTTGTGAGTCGCATGATCCTTCAGAAATCATTCTAATATGCTGATTTGCTGCTAAAGAAACATTTTTGTTTATTATCAGTGTTGAAAACGCTTATGATGATTCATGTTTTGTGAAAACCGTAATACATTTTTCCAGGATTTTTTTGAAAAATAGAGATTTCAAAAGAACTGCTTTTATTTAAAATGTAGATATCTTTTATAAAAAATAATTTACTCTTACATTTGACTGATTTAATGTCTCCTTGCAGAATCAAAGTATTAATTTTCTTTAAAAAAGGAAATAAAAAAGTCTTACTGACCTCAATCTTTTGAACTGCAGTTTCTATACCCTTTCAAGCAGATACGTTTTATACTGTAAGTATCGTTTTCATAATCTTGGGGCTATTTAATGAAATAAAATGTATTTGCTTGATTCTAATCGAATCAATTATAAGTAACCTTAAAGTTAAATAACATGCTAGTGATGTGAATATCTTCATATTCTTGAAGAATCACTTCCCTCATATTCTTAAAGACTCTCTTATCCACCATATTTTGTTCCACCTTTAAAGATGCCACCATAGAATTAGTCACAAACATATTGTCTGTATTATCTCTTGCAAATGTGAGTGAAACTTGAAAAGACCCCCTTAAAGTAAAATAAAATAAAGATGTTTATGCAGTCTTCTTCTAGCAGTGTTTTGCAGTCTGCGAAATTAGAACCCCCAGGAATTTGCAGAGCAGATTTGTGTGTGTGTGTGTGTGTGTGTGTGTGTGTGTGTGTGGACATTTTAATCCAACAAATTCACTTTTTATTCCACATTCATTTGTAATTCAGCCACAGTGAGACACATTCTCTCAGCTCAATCAGTGTCTCTGTGAGTTTCACACTTCACTGGCGACCTCCTATGTGCTTTGCAAACATAATTTCTCAAAATGAGACCAAATTATTTAAATTCAGTAACAAGGAACAAAAGTATATTAACATTATGCGTTCATCATCGTGGAACATTTGTGACAAGTCGAAGATTGTTAATCGTTTCTCTCTAAAACGTACACATAATTATTTGTCTGGTAGCGTCTCATTTGTGTAAACTACTAGAATGGCTCATTGATCAAAGTTTTCAGACGACTACAGTCGGCTTTAAATGTTGGAAACAGCTGAAGAATAAAAGACACATGCAGTGCAACTCTTTGAATTTTCAGCTGCAAGTCTCAATTCAATGGACTGTCGTTTTGTGTTGCCTGGTGTCATTTTCTTTTGCCGTCTTTGTTAGAATTAGCAATTAAACAGACACATTTCCGGCTTCTTTGAGCAGGAACATTAAAAGGAGCATCAAAATCCTGTTTTACTTCTTTAACTTATCTTACTTTTGTATGAAACTGGATATTTATTAAGAAACAGTGAGGGACGGAACCTAGTTTTATTAATCAAGAATTGATTGGATCATGAAAAATGATTTTGGAGACTATGACTTCTATTAGTTCATTGTATGAACCTAAAACTGTTACCAACATTCTTAAAAATATCTTCCACAGAATAAAAAAAGTAATGCAAGACTGGACATGAGGGGGAGTAAATCGGAATTTTCATTTTGGGTTGAACTAAGCCTTTAAAACTCGCAAAACTCCAGGTTGTAATGCCATTTAGTAGAGTTTAAGAATGTAAGTAAGGTTCATTTGGATTTTCAGTTGACTTTAAATAGCAAATAACTTTGAATTTTGATCAGCCACTTGCTATTCCTAGTCGCAGATCGGGGGAACTTTCTCATTCTAGAGAGCTTTTGATTAGACAAAAACTTGTAAACACCCATGACTGCAAGATGAAGCATCTGTTGTTGTTTTTTTGGGTTTTTTTGGATGAGAAAAACAGCAAATTTTCTTTAGCATATACAGTACATATAACATCACTTTAGGCAAATAAGTACATGCAAAAACATTGCTAATTTTATGTTTTTGAGCTATTTCGCTTTTCACAATGTGTTGTTTCAGACTGGTGGCAAGAAAATGTCCAAAATACACATTTAAGTGTTTATTTTATTGCACTTAATCTATTTGCGTCTGTAGATTCCAAATACATATATTTAAAAGCTGCTTCTAAAAAAAAAGAGTTTTCTTTTCTTATTTTGCACTGAGCCAAAAATCTCAATTTCAGCAGCACTTATAACCAAACTTTACAGTTTTATTTCTTACTATATTCTGAAGGTTTTTACAGAATACATAGGAGTTTGTTCATATATAATTGTTCAAATGTATTTTTTATTCTGAAACATGGTGATTTTTTTCCCCTTTCTGTTGACCGTATTTGTGATAAAAAAAGATAAAGAAAAAATATTTGTAAAAGAAAAAAAAAAAAGTACTAATATGCCGTCGAAGCAAAACGAGGCCGCTGAACGAGCGTGACACATGGCTCGAAAGCAGCGGAGCTTTTATTATGCAACAGTCGACTGCTTCCGCTCCTTCCGGAAAGCAGAGTAAATAAGCAGTGCTGTTTTATCATACATTTGAACGTTCTGTTATAATGCTACTCTGTGCGGTCGTCACCTGTCTAATAAAATGCAATGCATATTAAAGCGTCTTTGATGTTTCCATGTTTTCTACAAAAAAAAAACGGAAATCGAGGGGTTATGATGTCATTGGCAGGCGACACAATGACACTATGGACACGGTCCGTGTCACTAGTTAAAATTGCGTATTTCTCTGGATTTAAACATTCTTCGAAACATTTGGGATAATGTAAGTACACAATTCAGCAAAATATATAAAACTGTTCTAGTGGTTTTTGGATATTTATATCCAATAATATACATATTGTGCCTTTAAAAACATGAAACATGGGTATATCCAAAGGGTAGACTTATGAAAATTAGTGCATATTTAATTAGATAATAATGTCCATTTGCATATTGAAGTATAACATATCAGAATACCTGTAATAAAAAATTAAATTATATATATATAATATATTAAAGCGTCTTTGATGTCACAAATAACTACAAGGAAATGGCAAGTAACATTGGATGAAATGTGAAATTTAGTAAGTAGAAAAACTGTACATTCTTGTAAAATTTACTCTACAAATCTTTGTTTGCTTTGCAACTTAAAATCCACGCCACTCCAATTTTGATGCCCTTGGCTCTTAAAGAAAGTAAATGCAGTGCATTTTGACTTCAGATCGTCTTTAAAACTCTTTCAGAACACGGAGAGAAAATCTGCCAGTCCTTTCACACACAAGTAGCACACAACCACCTCTGTCTCTGCCAGTCTCGCTCATGCATTTAAGATCTAGCCAGTGCTCTGCTGCGTCCTCCTCACCTCTCGCTCCTGCATGCTAGCACGTTTAGGCATTCAGTTGAGCTTCCCCGCGTGTCTTGTCAGAATGAGGCAGTGCGGGTGCTCATGGGGACCACGTCTTTCAAAGCGACACCAGCTACAATGAAGGCCACAGTGGCCTCCTTAATGCTGCGCTGTGTGTGTTTCCTGTTGGCATGCGTGGGAGGCAGCGCTCGTAAAGGACATGGGATGCTGATGAAACGAACTGTGATTTGTTAGCTGGGCTGTAGGAACCCCTACGGTGGCTTCGTGTTGCCACAAGCAAAGAAACAGCACCCTAACTGCTTTTTATTTATATACAACCAGAGGGTCTACAGTCATCCATACATGTAGCTTTGCATCTGTTACGTGCTTCCCACAGAGAGACAGATGTTTTTCTTTTTCACTTTCATTCCAGCTTGCCTTCCCTCCCACCGCCTCTGTCTTTCGTTCTCGGTTTTTCATGTCTTTCCTTGTCTCTGCGTTCCTCCTGTCTTGCATTGTGTTGGTTTCCTGTAATTTTTAAGATGGATATCTTCATTGCTTTTGCTGTTACCGCTCTTTCAGCTCAAAAATTGATGTTCATCTTTTGTAGGTTGACTTGTGACGAACGGCAAATTTGGTCCATTGTGCAGTATGTTCTGGCGAACAACCACCCACTGGGACAGGAAAAAGACAATCTAAATGACATGCAACGCGAATGACCGCAATGTGGGTTGTTTTTGCTTGTCGTTTAGGGACGGGTTTGTAAATAGAAATAGAATAAAGCATAATAATAAACCACCATACATTGCTTATTTTAAAATAAATGGAGATTATTAGAGGCTTATTTCACATTTAATTAAATGTGTTACTATGTGTTTGTTTTCCTTTGTTATTATTTGTGAAATTTACTAACAATTTCTGAGTAAAAATCCTACACATTTTTTCCAATATTTCTTTATTTAATTATTTATTTCTTTATTTATTGTTGTTTTTGTTGGGGAGGGGGGGGTAAATACCATTATTTATTTAGAAAGAAATCAATACTTTTATTTAACAATATACATACTGAACAAAAGTGAAAGTAAAGACATTTATCATTACTATAATATTTATATTTCAAATAAATGCTGTTCTTTTGAACGTTGTATTGATCAAAGAAATAAAAAAAAAGGATCATGTGACACTGAAGACTAATGATGCTGAAAATTCAGCTTTGCATCACAGAAATAAACGACATATTCAAATACAAAAGAATAATTGAAAACGGGCCATTGAATTATTGGAAAGATAATGCACACCCGAGGTGGTGATGTGCGGAGTGTCTTATACTGCGGTTATCACACCTCAAGACATCGATCAGATGATATATTTCAAGGAATTCTTCCGGGTTTTGTACATAAAACGCTATTGTGAGTAGGATTCATTTCTTACGCATCTCATCCAATGCCTCCGTTGCTAATTCCAAAACGTCATTTTAGACCTAGTAACGAGGCTTGAGCCGTTGATAGCAGACTAATACAGTTAATAACTAAGTTATTAGAGAGAGAGAGAGAGATTGCGAATTACCTCTGAGTCTGTGTGTCTCTCAACAGTGTTCGGCAGCAGCGTCTCTACTAACAGTGAAACTTTACGTTCATTTTCTTCACGAACAGCGCCTTTGTTACCTAGCTTGGAGAAATGTCATGTAGCTTTTAATAAGTATTTTCCTGATAAAATCAGTCAGAGCAGCGCTAACAACGTTAGCGAGTGTAACGTTATGTTCCCGTGTGTGCAAGTATCTGTAGGCCTACTGTATGTGCGTCTGTAAGGGAGAGAGAGCGGGAGAAATAGATTATGCTTTTATTATTTACTAATAAAACGTAATTTTGTGGCAAAAACATGGAAACTATCTGTCGTTTTTACCCTATTGTATACTATATTTATTTGTTTGGTCAGTGTCGATGTGGGTTTTGGTTACTTTGTTATTGTATGCTTTGAAATAACTGAAATCAGTTGGCGAAGTGATATGGACATGTAATGTGGTCAAGAGCTGCCTGGAACTACGTTCGTCATGCGTTTCCCTGAAAATAATAGGCTTGTTCGAGATGAACTACACTAGCCTGCCACCGGCTGGAGAGAGTAGCCGCTTGCAGTCGGGGATAAATTAAAAGTGGAGACGTCAAGTCGTACACCTTCTGCTCCCGGTAATGCTCTCGCAGTGTTTGCATACTCTATCACAGATAAAGTGAATTAAATGCAATATTTCTCAAATACACAGAAACGTTTTTATGAGCTACAGAAACACTTTTTATTAGTGCTGTCAAACGATTAATCGCAATTAATCGCATCCAAAATAAAAGTGTTTGTTTACATGTGTGTGTGCTGTGTACATTAATTATGTATGTATAAATACAAACACATGCGTGCATATATTTAAGAAAAAATGTTGTTTATATATTAAATATATTTATATGTAATATAAAATATAAGAATATAAATATACAAATGCATATGCATGTAAATATTTCCAAAATATATGCTGTATGTGAGTGTATGTATATATATATACATAATAAATATACACAGAACACACACATATATTATGTAAACAAAAACTTTTATTTTGGATGCGATTAATCGTTTGACAGCACTACCTTTTATATACTGCTTAATACAGCGCCAACTGTTCAAGAATAAAGTTCAACATAAACAAATAGGCTACTAAATACCAATAAAGTGGGGGTATAAATGCTTTTATCAGTGTTGTTTGATAAACATGACTCAAGATAACAGTGCGACTACACTAAAAAAAGCTTTTACTGTTATGAAAACACAAATTATTAGAATAAACCCGCAACACACGTTGTGCTTGTCATCACAGAATCTGACCAATGAGAATAAAGCGTGTCGTCATCAAGGCTCTCGCAGCCGATTTTTAGCAACTGGAGCGCCTGACCTCGGCGGCTGGTCTCGTTTTGCTCTCGCGGTACTTTGATGGCACATGTGATCGTGAAGTGGCTGCAGCACCGATCAAAGTCGGACAAATGTTCTAACCAGGATGCATTGCTTTTGTCAGGCGGCAGCCGATCTTTGCGGCGCCGCATGAAGTCGAACAAGCCTAATTGCACACCTTAGAACATCCGTCAGCCAATCAGATTCAAGCATTCAACGGCCCAGTGATATTTCTGGGATCATGTGACACTGAAGACTGGAGTAATGACGCTGAAAATTCAGCTTTGCAAAATTTAAAAATGCACCAACCCAAAACGTTTGAATGGTAGTATATACTGGATTTTTATTTACAGTATTTTATTTTTTTAACCAACATAATTTTTAAAAAAAAGTAAAATATACAATTTGAAGCTTTATTTCAAACATCTTTCATGTATTTGATGCCACTAACCTGTAAAGCTTTGGTTAATCCAATATTTTTTTTGAATACTTTTTGTGCGCAAAGAAAACAAAAATAACAACTTTATTCAACAATTCGTCTCCTCAGTGTGGATACATTGTTTATGTTTTGATCTGAATGAAAACAACGTATCTGTGTGGCGCAGCTGACCCAGAACAGCATGCGTTGTTTA
>NW_015623473.1:566304-568190 GCF_001515625.1 Sinocyclocheilus rhinocerous | reverse complement strand
AAAAAAAAGTAAAATATACAATTTGAAGCTTTATTTCAAACATCTTTCATGTATTTGATGCCACTAACCTGTAAAGCTTTGGTTAATCCAATATTTTTTTTGAATACTTTTTGTGCGCAAAGAAAACAAAAATAACAACTTTATTCAACAATTCGTCTCCTCAGTGTGGATACATTGTTTATGTTTTGATCTGAATGAAAACAACGTATCTGTGTGGCGCAGCTGACCCAGAACAGCATGCGTTGTTTACGTTCAGTGGATACTCTCCAAAATGGTGCCAGGGTGACACGGAGGAGACGAATTGTTGAATAAAGTCGTTATTTTTCTTTTCTTTGCACACAAAAAGTATTCTCGTAGCTTCGTAAAATTACAGTTGAACCACTGATGTCACATGGATTATTGTACCGATGTCCTTGCTACGTTTCTGACGTTGATCGTGGTAGTACCCTTGCTATCGATGGGAGGGTCAGAGTGCTCTCAGAATTCATCAAAAATATCTTCATTTGTGTTCTGAAGATGAACGAAGGTCTTACTGGTTTGGAACGACATGAGGGTGAGTAATTAATGACAGAATTTTCATTTTTGTGTGAACTATCCCTTTAATAGGAAGTGAATGTTTCATTTGTGAAAGGCAGCTGTTGAACTTTATAGATGGAGGCAGAGTTTTCTTCGTTAATGCATTTTAAAGGATTTTAAGTTTAAACTTTTAAACCTTAAAGCACAGCAATAGGATTAAACGATAGAAAATAATGAAATAAACTGGGATTAAACAGCTCAGTGAACACAGGCGAGTATTAGTAGATCTCTGATATCAAACAACTATGCTTCATTTAAGTATCAGCCTTGATGTTTTTCCTTAAGAGAAATAAAATTACACAACTGAGAACACTGACCTGTAACATTAATGTAAATAGCACTCCAATCATTTGGTCATGGGAGAATTGAATGAGAGAGTTGAGTTCATTTTGAGTTCCCTGACTTTTTATTGCAGTTTTTAGTGTCAGAGTTTGAGACATTTAGTGAGATACTTCTGAAACTCTAGAGAAGACACATTTGAATTTACTAAGTATGTAAGGCATAATTTAAGACTTAAATGTCTCATTCCATCAGTTCCATTAGTGTTTTCCAGTAGATATGTCCAATACAATTTTTTTGATAGAGGGAAACAAGATACTTTTCTAATTTCAGCATTACTTATTCTTCAGACATTCCCCTTTAAATACAATAAGTATCAGCTGTATACAAAGTGAACAACATTTGTTTTTTATCCACTGAAAATGGGTATCATTCAGCAATCTGAATATAGAGCCTAATTGAGACCCCCATATCTTTGGAACTGAATGATGTAGGGCCTTGAAAATTAAAATTCCAAAAGAAAAGTTTATTAAGAACTGCAATCTAAAATCATATAGTGATATCTTTATTACTTCTTGAGTTATAGGCATGCAATCTTTGGAAAAAGACTATATAGGGCCTTAAAAATGAAGATGCCAAAAGGAAGGTTTATTAAGCCCCAATATCTAAAAGGGCATTAAGATATCTTTAATACTTCTCGAGTTATAGGCATGCAAACTTTGGAGAAAAAAACGTGAAAAGTGCTGTTTCCCATTTTGAATGGTCATTTGCACATAATGCAACAAAGACTGCTAAAGTCAACAGATTTGAACAGACCTACCAGTCTCTGTGTAAAAGTAATATTATGATGCTGCCATCTTTCTGAAGTCATTTTTACCCCCGTGTAAATTGTCTCTGAATATAATGAATATTATAGTAAATATTCAACCATGATATTTAATATTTTGGCTTCCATCACTATACATGTTTATCTTTCTTCAGTGTGTGTGTGTGTGTGTGCGTGTGTGTGTGTGTGTGTGTAAAGTGAGGAG
>NW_015623473.1:559749-565236 GCF_001515625.1 Sinocyclocheilus rhinocerous | reverse complement strand
TGTGTGTGTGTGTGTGTGTGTGTGTGTGTGTGTGATAATATCCACCAGTGATAATATCCATATTTCAGTGGCATTTCTTTGTCAGGCTCTGTGTGTATCTTCTTGCTTGTGTGTTGGCTAATGCTAAATATGGATATTTCAGAATTGTTCTCCATGTCAATACTAACAATGTCTGGTTGAGGCCATTGGTGATTACTAAAAATGATTTTCAATTGCTGTGTGTACTCCAGTAATATGATTTGGTCCCATGTCCATCCTCAATAAATCCAATATATGGCAGTTTTTAAGATCTATAGCTCAATCAGCGGCTGTCTGAGTGCTATATAAAATAATGACCAGGCTATTTAGACAATTGGCAAACATTCTGCGAGTCTTGTTGAGATCAAACCCTCACAGAAACTTGCACACAGTTTTAGACATCCAAACATCCCAAAGAAGTACTTTATGTGACGTGATTACTTGGAATTGTATTTGTTCTATATTTAAATGACTTCTGACTGTTTCATCAAATGTTGCTCACATTCACTTAAGATTATAATCACTTAAAATTGCAGGCAAGTTGTGTCACCATTTGGGTTCAGCGGAAATGCAGGCAGGTTTTGAGAAGGTCGAAATATGTGCATTTTAATGTTCAATTAAACAATGACTGATTGGTGCCATTAATCACAGACCCCTAAAATGAATCCATCCTCCTGACTGGTGTCAATAGTCAAGTACCTCACCTCGTAGAGGCACTATAGCAGTTATTTATTACCCTAGACTGTGTCCCACCTTGAGTACTAGCTATGAATGTTAAAACATTGAAGTGATCATTCTCAGCTTTGCACATGAAGAAACAGCACAAGTTCCTTCTGTTGACAATAACAGATTAAATACAGTGCCAGTGACAAGTTCAGACATTTTTGTATTAGTACTTCATCTTCTACATTTTAGAGCAATGGAAGAGTGGCAATTATATAGTAATTAAAAAAAGAGATTAAAGAGATGTAATTGTTTGGAATAATTAATATAACATTCTAATTATATATAATATCAATGTGTGTGTGTGTGCGTGTGTGTGCGTGTGTGTGTGTGTGTGTGTGTGTGTGTGTGATTTCATAGTTTTAATTATTATTATGTTTATTATGTTAGAGTATATTTTATTTAATTTGTATAATTATTATATATTAATAATATTATACAGAACTGTAATATAATTCTAATTAAAAATAAAACTATATCTCATTCATTTAACATTTCTAATTACTGCATAATTCTTCAGTTTCTGCTATTTCATAGTTTTGATGATGATGCTTTTATTATTATTCTTGTTGTTGCGCCTGTTAGTGTATATTGTATTTCTTTTCTCAGTATATTTTCTCACTGTTTTGCATTATAGTTATCATTACTTCCATCCTTCCATCCATCCATCCAAACATAAATTGTGCCCAAGTATGGATTAATATATATCATCCAAAATGCAGAAAGGAATATTATCAAGGAATAGCCCTCCTCTCTCTGGTACATGAAAGAACCAGCCTCCTCAAAAGCAACACTATTCCCTTGTTCTACTCTACGCCAATCCTGTTCTGGCTCTAATTCTGCAGGTTTACTGTGAACTAGATGCTGATGTGCCTCTGATTTTATTCCTTTCAAACGGATGTACATACTGTTTATTTCTCATATTTCTAAAGCCTCTCCTCTGCCAGTCTCTCATGTTATCACTGCTGACTTCATCAATGAAACATGAAACACAGACCTCTGGAGGTTTTTTTTGGTAAGTGTAAGTGTCTTTCTAAGTGTCATTGTAAGTGTCTTTACTATTATCTTTGTTCAATTTAAAGCACTCTCACTTAATAAAAAATAAAAATAAAAAAAAACTCAAAATGACCTCATCTGCCCATCTCATTTCTTATGTTTGCTATTTTTCAGTTGTCAAAATCAGGCAATATCCAGAGATGATGCATAATATAGTCAAACAGAGTATCTATATATAGAGAATTGATTATATGTATAATTTCTGTAATCGACCTTATGTCGTGCACACGATCGTGACAGCTGAGAGCATGTCAGAGTGTTACGTATCCGGTCCATGAACTTCCGTCTGCTAGCCATCAGAGGTCACTCTTTCAATTTCATTGACTCTCGCACCACACACTGTTGCATATCACCCCGGACTACATATCCCATCATATATTACACTGATTGCAAACAGCACTGATTGCACACAGCTGTGTCTTGCCTTGTCTGTTTTCTCGGTTTCTGATCCCTGCCTGGTTTCCTGGAGTTATCCCTTTAGTCTCGCCCTTTTGATTCTGTTCGCCGTTCATTGACCTTCGCTAGCCCTAGGATTATTCTTGTGTCTTGTCTGCCATATTCCTGTTTGCCATTGTTTGACCCTGCCTTTTATGACCACGCCTGTGAATAAAAGCTTGCAGATGGATCCACATGTCTCACGTCTCGTCAGCCCCGTTACACAGAGCATGTGTGGTAACACGTCTCTGACCTCAGTAATTTACAATCCCCATTCAGACAAGTTTTATGACATTAGGTCAGGAAAGAGGCCAATGTATTGCCAGTAAAAATAAGATGTCATTCTATTTTGACAAGGAATCAGTTTCCTTGCTGCTAAAACTGAACATTCTGGGGGAGAAAAAGTGTTTGTATATAAATTGCAGCAGTGCATAATACATCATATCATGAACAAGATGAATGATATTCACAATTTTCCATGTATCACTTTTTTATTATATCCCTGTATGTGGGCAGAGACAAATCATAGTGAACAGGGAAATTGCTCATAGTCTTGCTCCTGCACTCAGTTTCTCAAAGGGAACGAATGAGCGCTGATTTCCCTCACTCCCATTGGTAGTTGCCGCATTGCGTCGTTGCATGTTTGCATAAAATGGAACTTTTCTTAATATTATCACATTGCTGGCCGTGTGCTCATTATTCAGTTTCTCAATGCATGTGCATTTAATGGTGTACAGATTACAGTGATAATGCATTACTCAGTGTGTGCATGTGAGTTTACATTTTGACATCAAAACCAGTTAATGTATCGTATAGGTTGTCCGAAATATCATATTTATTTATACCTGCCATAGTGTTTAATGGGGTGAATTAACATATGAATATAAGTCAAACACCTGTTCAGGTCATATTTGACCCCTTAAAGCACCAACATAGTTTGATTAAAGGAAATTAAGTGTGTTTTAGTACCATTAAAGAAATAGTTCACCCAAAAATGAAAATTCATGTTGTTCCAAACCTGTATGATTTTCTTTATTCGGTTGAACACAAAATAATATATTTTGAAGAATGTTGGTAACCAAACAGTTGCTGGTAGCCATTGGCTTTCGTAGTTTAACTTTAACATTGTTTCTGTTATTGAAGTTTAAATCAGATTCATTATTTGAATATTATTCATTAAGGAATAGTTACCCCAGAAAAAAAAAAAAAATTAAGGTTTGCTGAAACTTCACTCACCCTAAGGCCATCTGTGATGTACTGTAGAGTTTGTCGGTTCATGGGAGCAATTTTAGAGAAATTTTAGCATTCCATCACTTGCATGAGCAAGGATCCTCTGCAGTGAATGGGTGCCGTCAGAATGAGTCCAAACAGCTGATAAAAACATCACAATAATCCACAAGTAATCCACACCACTCCAGTCCATCAATCATGTATTGTGAAGCAAAAAGCTACATGTTTGTAAGAAACAAAGCCATCAAGATTTTTTTCAAGAAACCGTTGCTTATGGCAAAAATACATGATCCATAAAAACGTTTCCTCCAGTGAAAAAGTCCATCCCCTGTTGTCCTCTCACATCAAAATCCACTAACATATTTGTTTAGAATTGTTTTGTACTGTTTTTGCTTGTAAACTGTGTTTGATCTGTGCATATTTCTCTCCTGAGTCAGACGAGTTTTTTTTTTTCACTGGAGGAAGCATTATTATGGATTATGGACTTTTACCCATAAGCAAAGGTTAGACATTAAAAAAAAAAGTCTTAATAGATTTGTTTCTTACAAGCATGCAGCTGTTTTCATTTCTCAATTGATGGACTGGAGTGGTGTGGATTACTTGTGGATTATTGCGGGGTTTTATCAGCTGTTTGGACTCTCATTCTGACGGCACCCATTCACTGCAGAGGATCCATTGGTGAGCAAGTGATGTAATGCTACATTTCTCCAAATCTGTTCTGATGAAGAAACAAACTCATCTACAAGGATAGCCTGGCAACGAATACATTTTCTACAAGTTCTTATTTTTTGAAAGAACTATTCTTTTAACACTCTCACAGTTTTGCACCTCACAATGCCGATGGTCACTGCTGCTCATGTGGCCTCAGATTGCTAACTCTTATTAAAAATGAATAGCTTTTGGCATTACTATTTTTAATCTTTTATGCGATCAAATGCTATTTTTTGTCCGTTATATCCTGCCATTTTTCTCTCTTGTTCTCTGTGTAATTCTCCCACTCTCTTTCCACTGTCTAGGGATGTAGGATTGCTGCGTGAAGCTCCCAGGTGTATGGCAGCAGAGGGAAGTTGAGGCAAAGAACAGGTTTTAGATTAGCAGTTGTTGTGGCCTCACCACTGGTGATTAATGATCTGAGATGTGCTTTGTTCTAAGATAACACACAAAGATTTATTTTAATAGGGTGTGCTGGGGTGGAGGTGGGGATTTGGGGGCGATATGATGAGAGAATTAATGAACAACCTCACGAGAACACTCTCGCTATATTGCGGCAGAAAGACACTTGATGTCATTATATTCACGCTTGACTTCTCGACTGTGTAAGTGCATTGTGAGGTAAAGCGTATTGTAGAAAGGGTCAAATGGCAGACTGATAGTGCTCTTAAAATGATTAATGCTATGGCTAGCTATTATATAAGAACTGTGTACATGGCATTAATGAGCTTTATGGGAGGACTTTAATTAAGATCGTAAGTCTTGGTTAAGCACTCGCGGTTCGTTCAACTTAAATGAAACTGAACTGGAAGTGCTTGTTTACGTGTGCATGTTTGTGAGTCAGTGTGAACATGCATGTCTACATATATTGAGTCATTTGAAATATATTCTTACTCATGAGATGCGTTACATATGTAGGTGTAGTAAATGAATAACTGTAAGTCAGCCCATGAGAAATTTATTTTTTTTACTCTAAAAGCTTTAATTTAATTTAAAATTTTAGAATAAATGAATAATAAACAATAGAATAGAATACAATTATAGAATTCATTTTTCATTTGTTTTGTTTTGTTCTTTCATCTCAGTAGTAACAATTGCTCCGAAATGGCTTTAAAAATTAGTTTTTTTTTATTCTATTTTTAAATAGAATAAAAACATAATTTCACCCAAACAGCCATTGAGTGTGTTTGCATGCTCAATCATACACAGATTATTCTTAATAACCCGACAACATATAACACCATTTTTATTGTGTAAAGGTCAAATAATGCATGAAGAAAAATCCAATCATCACGTCTTTTTTTTTTTTTTTTT
>NW_015623473.1:558345-559739 GCF_001515625.1 Sinocyclocheilus rhinocerous | reverse complement strand
TTTTTTTGCTCATTATTTGATTTCTCAATGCATGTACATTTTAATTTACTCTGAATTACTTGACATTATTCTTAGCCAACATGCAACTCAATAAAACCTCAAAGTATGAAGTGAAGTGAAGTTAAGTGACGTGTGGCCAAGTATGGTGACCCATACCCGGAATTTGTCCTCTGCATTTAACCCATCCAAGTGCACACATACAGTAGTGAACACATACACACCGTGAACACACACCCAGAGCAGTGGGCAGCCAATGCTGCGGCGCCCGGGGAGCAGTTGGGGGTTCGGTGCCTTGCTCAAGGGTCTCACCTCAGTCGTGGTATTGAAAGTGGAAGAGAGCGCTGATTATTCACTCCCCCCACCGACCATTCCTGCGACAATTCCTGAGACTCAAACCCGCGACCTTTGGGTTATGAGTCCATCTCTCTATCCATTAGGTCATGACTGCCCGAGGCCAAACCTATTATTGATGTATGTTCTGTTTTCTCAGTGAAACTACAAATTAGTGCACAAGGGAAATTTTGCAAATGGGAGGATTTGTGCATTAAAGATGCATTTTAATTAAGGACACAGCCTGGATATAGCGCGAGAGATGTGTTTTGCCTAGCCGTCATCCCATTACATAAAATATAGAAGAGTGAACTTGTGCTCAGAGAGCAATTGGAAATGAACGGTGTCTAGGTTATGTGTGGATATGTATGTCAGACAGCATCACTCAGAGCCATCTTTCTGGCAGGTTGAGAAATCTTCATTTTTTGCCATCATATGAACACTCATGAAGCAAACGCTGTTTGAAAACTATACTAAGATAGCTACATATGCATCATGCAATCCCAGAATGCACAAACTGAAGATGGCAGATGGAGTCATGGGAATTGGAGATTATAAATATAATTTATTAGCTTAGTAACATGGTAAGAGTGAATGTTATTTATGTGGCCCATGTGAGTGACCGTTAACAGAGTTGCTGCCATTAATCAGTCACTGACAAGGTTTTTTTTTTTTTTTTCAGCCTTAAGCGTCATTCACACTGACAGCGATTTGCAGTGGGAGTTGTTGATTTGAGTCGATATGAGCGACAGAGACTGTCACCGATGCGACAGAGTTGAGCTGAGTTGAACTTTATGCAAATATACAGCGATGTGGCAACGACCGATGAGAGCGCACACAGTTAACCTCGTTTGATCCGTCACCTGATAGGGCACAACTGGTTAACAAGAAGGTAAAAAGCCCTTTTTCATTTTATTGTGTCCCTAAAGAATAAACAGCATCAGATTTAGCATATTTAAAGGGGTCATATGATGTTGCTAAAAAGAACATTATTTTGTGTATTTGGTGTAATGAAATGTGTTTATGCGGTTTAAGGTTCAAAAAACACATTATTTTCCACATAC
>NW_015623473.1:555746-558235 GCF_001515625.1 Sinocyclocheilus rhinocerous | reverse complement strand
TATATATATATATATATATATATATATATACACACATTGGTTCACAAGATTCATTCTAAATGCGGATTCATTCAGTCACGAATTGCTGCTTTTTGTTGCTTGGAGATGCACAACAGCTTTCCTGGCTTTAATGGGTAATATATGTATTGGCAAAACTGAACAGAAACAGATAATATTGTGTCTAAATTATATCACAATATTAATTTCTTATTTATTGAACCATTGTATAAAATCAATATCACATTTGCACTTGTGCTATTTTGGGTCAAAAAACAGCACTTGTGTGATATTGCACTAGTTGTTGGTGTGATATTGCTTAACTATGACATATGATATAAATTTTCATACAAACTATATAAATATCATACAAACTTCCTTTGGAAGATATGTGCCTGTAGGATAAACATAGTACTCTGGAAAATGAGATTGTTGAATATGGATTTTTAGTCTTTTAATCGTGAGTCAGGGTTGGATTCCAACTGTTATAGTATTTCTAAATACTGATTTCATCCGTACATACTGCAAACTGGCACAGAGCAGATCGATGAAACACCCAACACAGACATTATCTTAAAGATGTGAGATTGGACTAAAGCCATAAACCTTCACTTTGATGAGCAGTGATGTGGACAGGAGAGTGAAATGGACATATATCAGCATCCCGTCAAACAGTTCTAGCTGATTTCAGCATGTGCACTATATGAAAGAGCTGCAGTTACTCATCAGTGTTGTTATATATATATATATATATATATATATATACACACATTGGTTCACAAGATTCATTCTAAATGCGGATTCATTCAGTCACGAATTGCTGCTTTTTGTTGCTTGGAGATGCACAACAGCTTTCCTGGCTTTAATGGGTAATATATGTATTGGCAAAACTGAACAGAAACAGATAATATTGTGTCTAAATTATATCACAATATTAATTTCTTATTTATTGAACCGTTGTATAAAATCAATATCACATTTGCACTTGTGCTATTTTGGGTAAAAAAACAGCACTTGTGTGATATTGCACTCGTTGTTGGTGTGATATTGCTTAACTATGACATATGATATAAATTTGGATACAAACTATATAAATATCATACAAACTTCCTTTGGAAGATATGTGCCTGTAGGATAAACATAGTACTCTGGAAAATGAGATTGTTGAATATGGATTTTTAGTCTTTTAATCGTGAGTCAGGGTTGGATTCCAACTGTTATAGTATTTCTAAATACTGATTTCATCCGTACATACTGCAAACTGGCACAGAGCAGATCGATGAAACACCCAACACAGACATTATCTTAAAGATGTGAGATTGGACTAAAGCCATAAACCTTCACTTTGATGAGCAGTGATGTGGACAGGAGAGTGAAATGGACATATATCAGCATCCCGTCAAACAGTTCTAGCTGATTTCAGCATGTGCACTATATGAAAGAGCTGCAGTTACTCATCAGTGTTGTCTTTGAGTCATCCAGGTTCAGTGGAGGCCTCTGCAAGACTCTAATTGCAATATAGAGGTAATGACAAAATTACTTTAATGAGCATCTGATTATCTTTCAGTTTAAGACATTAATTTGAATAATTGAGGTACAAACTTCATTGTTTGAGTCTCATGCAGAGAATTCCTTTGGCATTTGAAGACTCCCTGAGTAATTTGTTCAAGGTGGTACTGTGAGACAAAAAAAATCATATTGGTAATTAGTATCTTGTTATGAAATGCAACATCTGAGCATTCTCAAAACTAGATACATTTGATATTGATGTTTCATCATATATTTAATATTAAATCTTAATATTGAAAAATATATAAAGGCATGTATTTTGTGTGACTTGTTCCACTGACAGTTTGTTTTCACTAGTTTGAAACCTTATTAAATTCAGTGCCATTAAAACTATGCAATTTTGCTTTTTAGTTTAATTTATTTAATGTATATAGTTTTAAGTATCTTTTGATATTTTTATTGTTACCAAGATAAAAAAACTAAAATCCTGTCACAAACATATCCATGTTATGTTTCACATCGATCAATCAATCAATCAATCAATCAATCAAACATTACAATTAAAATGAAATAATTTTTTTAATGTATTAATTAAAATTATAATTTATATAATTATTGTCATTATTATTGTTGTTGTTGTTAAAGAAATATTTGTATTTTATATATTATTATTTAAGGACAACTAATGAATGCATAAAAATGCATTCTCGATTCTCTATTAATGTAATATAAACTCAGCTCAAAAAAGTTATAAATACAAGTATTCTTTTTTTTCTTATTTATTTATATAATAATCATCATAATTTACAATAATACACTATTATTATTATTATTATTATTTAATAAGAAAGTTTTAATAAGAAAAAAATAAGAAAAAGCTTGCACTTTAAATACTGTATTACAGTAATGAGAATATAGGAACTATAATTTTGAATACAATTTAAAATTATTATTATTATTATTATTATTATTATTATTATTAT
>NW_015623473.1:531354-552673 GCF_001515625.1 Sinocyclocheilus rhinocerous | reverse complement strand
CACCCAACACAGACATTATCTTAAAGATGTGAGATTGGACTAAAGCCATAAACCTTCACTTTGATGAGCAGTGATGTGGACAGGAGAGTGAAATGGACATATATCAGCATCCCGTCAAACAGTTCTAGCTGATTTCAGCATGTGCACTATATGAAAGAGCTGCAGTTACTCATCAGTGTTGTCTTTGAGTCATCCAGGTTCAGTGGAGGCCTCTGCAAGACTCTAATTGCAATATAGAGGTAATGACAAAATTACTTTAATGAGCATCTGATTATCTTTCAGTTTAAGACATTAATTTGAATAATTGAGGTACAAACTTCATTGTTTGAGTCTCATGCAGAGAATTCCTTTGGCATTTGAAGACTCCCTGAGTAATTTGTTCAAGGTGGTACTGTGAGACAAAAAAAATCATATTGGTAATTAGTATCTTGTTATGAAATGCAACATCTGAGCATTCTCAAAACTAGATACATTTGATATTGATGTTTCATCATATATTTAATATTAAATCTTAATATTGAAAAATATATAAAGGCATGTATTTTGTGTGACTTGTTCCACTGACAGTTTGTTTTCACTAGTTTGAAACCTTATTAAATTCAGTGCCATTAAAACTATGCAATTTTGCTTTTTAGTTTAATTTATTTAATGTATATAGTTTTAAGTATCTTTTGATATTTTTATTGTTACCAAGATAAAAAAACTAAAATCCTGTCACAAACATATCCATGTTATGTTTCACATCGATCAATCAATCAATCAATCAATCAATCAAACATTACAATTAAAATGAAAAAACATTTTTTATGTATTAATTAAAATTATAATTTATATAATTATTGTCATTATTATTGTTGTTGTTGTTAAAGAAATATTTGTATTTTATATATTATTATTTAAGGACAACTAATGAATGCATAAAAATGCATTCTCGATTCTCTATTAATGTAATATAAACTCAGCTCAAAAAAGTTATAAATACAAGTATTCTTTTTTTTCTTATTTATTTATATAATAATCATCATAATTTACAATAATACACTATTATTATTATTATTATTATTATTTAATAAGAAAGTTTTAATAAGAAAAAAATAAGAAAAAGCTTGCACTTTAAATACTGTATTACAGTAATGAGAATATAGGAACTATAATTTTGAATACAATTTAAAATTATTATTATTATTATTATTATTATTATTATTATAGGTTTGTTTATTGATTTGATTTGATTTGATTTGATTTTCCCAGATACTTCCCAGAATGAGAATAGGATTGTTTGCAGTGTGCATTGCTTTCATATTGTTTTTGTCACCGTAACCAATCTCCAGGAGTAATCAGAAGATCACAGCATCACTACATACATTTTCTCATCAGGATCAGCTTTCCACAAAAAATCCCTATACCCTTATAAAATATGACTTGCTAAAAGATTTAGCGAGAGTTGGTTCACATGAAAGAATATTGCCTTCAGACTCGGGTCTACCCGTGGGGCCAACTAGCAGTCAGGGAACAGTGTGTGTAGTGGACCAAAACAACTAAATGACTTGTTGTTCTGCCAGTGCACATCAAAAAGTGGGTGCATTAACTCCAAATTGGACAGTTCAGACAGGTTATACAAAGGACACCAGTCGTCTGATCAATGGATGATTGGCCAGACTCTTCAATTCTCATAGCAGATGTCAAGATGTTTCTGTGCTTTCGGCCTGGCCTGCGTGACATCAAAGTGCCACATTGTGAGATTCAACACTTTATGTTCGGCTTCATCACTTGTTTTAATTAGTTTAATGGTTTTGTAGATAAAACTGCATATGGATGGAAAATGATCAACTTTAGGAATCTATCTATCTGTCTGTCTGTCTGTCTGTCTGTCTGTCTAATTATCTATCTATCTATCTATCTATCTATCTATCTATCTGTCTGTCTGTCTGTCTGTCTGTCTGTCTAATTATCTAGGTTTATATCCTACAGTTCTGACTTTATAACTTGCAATTATGAGTTTGTTTTTTTTTTTTTTTTTTTTATTCAGTGACGGGAATGGGCTGCATATATTTGAATCTCCACTCACTAGTTTGGTTTAGTTATGTTAACTAGTTCATTTGTTGCTACTCAGATTTTTTGTCTAATGTTCACTAAAGTTGGCTTTAGATAAACGATATGACAAACATTATTACATGGTTTTTGACTGACTGTGTTATTTATTTATTTATTTATTTATTTATTTATTTACTCAATACAATGGCATTTCATGATTTTTCTACTTGTTTGAAATGACCAGAGATATTTTTCTATTTTATATAGAGGAATCATTTTAAATAGAGATTTCACTGACAAAGGAGAATTTATAACTGCGTGATGATATATTCTACAGTAATAGAGAAATGTTTCATGCTCATTTTAGTTTAGAAATATATTTGTACAGTTGTATTACTTACTCTGCAAGGCCTAGAAATTACTATTCAAAATACCCTGATATTTCTACATTTTACGTTGCCATGGTAACCCTGTGCTGGTCAAGAAATCCCCAACTTGCTATGTATGCTTCTAACTAAAAAAAAAAGACAAATCATGGCATGGGTGAAATCAGGAGACTAATAAGTAATGTTTTTAAATCATCAGTTTACTTCAGTTGCCTCCTTTTTTGTTATAGTGTTATAGTGACCAGCAATTGTATGTAATTTATTAAGCTATATATTTTTCATAGTGACAGCAGTATTTCATAACTTTAAAATGACAATTGTCTTCTTTTTCTTGGCCAAATTTGATTAAAAATCAATTTCTTTGTATTAAAATTGTGATACAAAGATAAAAGAGATCCGCACTCGTCCAAATTCAGCCCAAAAGGCTTATTTAATTTATTGCTCAGAGGTCACAATAATATGTGCAAAAAAAGTGCAAAATGAGCGCAGGTGTTGCTTGGTAGCACATGGCACTGAGGAAGGGTTAATACCTTTTTTTGCACATATTTTTGTGACCTCTGAGCAATAAATGAAATACGAGTGCGAGTGCGGATCTCTTTCATCTTTGTATAATTTTTTTGTTTTTTTTTAATATATGCACCTTATATTATTTGCCTACTGGATTTTTGGACGAGTGTTTGGCGCTACGACCTTTTCTATTTGTGGTTTGTATTAAAACTATATATATCTATATCTATATAAATAGAGCTCTTGATCTTGAACTTTTTCCTGTGAAAATTGCCCGGTCTGAGTAACAGGTCACTTCAACCTGAGGTTCATTGCAGCTCTCAGAATTGCCTCCATTCTTTGGGAATTAAGTTTCCGTCAATACTATCATTCTCCACAGGGTCAAACATCCAACATCCTTGTGCTGCTGAATCATTCCAGGCAGGTACAACAACGGCTCTGAAAAGTGCTTTTTGCTGTATATTTGAGAGATAAACAGTCTGATGCTCTTGAAAGCCAAACAAGCGTCCGTCCAAAAACAACTGATCTTAGCAAAAACATAAAGAAACTACTAAGAGTAAGCAAGTTTTTGTGCAACTTTTTCTTCTTCCAGTGAAGTAAAAAGAGAGAAAATGATGTCCCGTTTTGCTGTCTGTACTTGTGCGAGATTTATCTTGTGAGCTCTGTAATACCCAATACAGTCCAATGCTGCTTTTCTTTTCAGTACAAAGGACGTTAAAATCGCCGACATGTGTATAAAAGAGAGAGACAGAAAAAGTAAAAAAAGGGAATTTAAAGAGAGAACAAACTCTTTATGTAGGTGTATGATGTTTCCTTCTCTTAGGTCAGCATGTTCTCACTCGTAATGTATCAGAAATTGAATTATGGCTTGAATACAAGTCATTTTTCATAAGAACCTCTTGCCATTATTTCTCAGGGTGACGTCTGTAAAAGAACATTTGCATGGGCCATCCATGAATGCATCCAGACAGCAATTCATATGCAGGGATGAGTATTGTGATGCGATTTTATTTATAGGCTACGTCACTCACACGTTGCAGCTAAACATACAGTCATCGCTCTTCTTCTCAGTGATTAACATCATTTTACATACGTACATGCAGGAGTTCAGCTGTTTACAGGAGTGACAAACACATTCTACTACAGGATTCACTCCTGGAAATAATAATGTTGTCACTCCCAAAACCATGCGATGTAAAGTTAATGTCAGGTCTCTGTTCATAGTTATTTTTGTTTTTTTATTTTTGGAATATTTTTTATATGTAGTAGACTTACTTCATAGCATTTTATGAAATACAATTAAACGTTATTTTCTACTTTTTGCATAGTTTGACAAAATCACAGCATTTATATATTTAAGCTTTTAAAATATTTAATATATTTGTAAAAAAAATTAAGATATTTTATGCCATGAATTTTTATACTCAAAAGTTCAAAATAGTTTGTATGTTTTTAAAAGAAGTGCCTTATGCTCACCAATGCTTCATTTTTTTTAATCAAAATACAGTAAAAACAGTAATAATGTGAAATGTTATTACAATGTAAAAGATTTGTTTTCTGTTTGAATATATTTTACATTTATTACTGTTATGCAAAGCTGATTTTTTTTCTTATTATTAATGTGTAATTAACAGTTGTGCTGCTTGTCATATTTGTGGAAACATACTTTTTTAAAAGATTCTTCAATGAATCGAAAGAAAAAAAAAACTTAATTTATTTAAAAAAGAAATGTTTTGTCGTAGCATTATGAATGTTTTTACTGTCGCTTGTAATTAACTTAATGCATACTTGTGGAATAAAAATAAAATAAAATAAAACAATTGTACATAATTATAGGCATAATTATATATATTATATAAGTGCTGTCAAACGATTAATCACGATTAATCGAATCCAAAATAAAAGTTTTTGTTTACATAATTTATGCGTGTGTACTGTGTATATTTATTATGTATATATAAATACACACACATACACTCTAAAAAATGCTGGGTTATTTCAACCCAACTTTGGGTCAAATTTGGACTAACCCAACTTTTGGGTTAAAAATGTAATGTAAAAATGTAACCCAACAGTTGGGTTAGTCCATATTTGACCCAAAGTTGGGTTGAAACAACCCAGCATTGTTTAGAGTGTACAGTATATTTTTTAAAATATTTACATGGATTTACATGTATATATTTATAGTCATATAATTTATATTGTATATAAATATATTTAATATATAAACCTAACATATTTTTCTGAAATATATACATGTGTGTGTGTGTTATAATATAATTTTTTATATTATAATTTTTAAAAAGTTTGTGTCTCACATTTTGCAAGCCTCAAAAAACAAATTCTGGTGCAAATGACACTAAAACTGTGTGTGCATGTGTATTCTATGTATGTGTATAGTATAAAATATAATATAATATAATACTTCTAATTTTCCAAGTTTGCGATTGAAGATCTGGAACAAGTGTAAAAACATCCAAATCTGTACATGAAAGTCATCAAAGAGTTTTCAACTTTCCAATTTTATTGGGACTTTTATATAACAAAAGGAAAAGAAAACAGAAAGCTCAAATCTGTACGCTTTAATAAAAGTCAGCCCTTGGAAAACAAAAGAGCCAGTAGTTGAAATTCTCCATACAGTACCCCCATCTCATTCTTTTGCGTCACTGGATTGACTCCAAAGGTTTCTCATTGACAGCAGTGAGGCTACTGGCTGCATCCACATAAAAGCGCCAAGGGGTTCCTTTGGCTTCTGCAGCGAGATGCTTCAGTATATGACGCCTTGGGAGTGAAAACACTGATCTGATCTCATCCATGCGGTCTGCTCACTTAGTGCTTCCCTTCGTGTTGTTTCCAGCATCCTCTTGCCCGCACCGCATGACTCAAATAACCAATCGTTTTTAGCGATCCGGCTCGGACACCTCCAGTCCGCCACGTTCACATGCTTACAAGCGTCACACATGCCTCCCTTTGAGTCTCCGTGCAGAATCAATTGTTCTCGATTAGCGGCCGCTGGAGTGGATAATGAATTAAATCAAATTGGATTCTGCATATCTTGTTGATTCTAGAGGAGCATTCAGTCTCAGCTTGAGACGATTAAGAATGCCATTTAGCAACAGAAGAAACTATATCTTCGCCCCAAATCCTGGGCAAAGTTATCATGGAAAAAGCTTCTTAATAAGTTCTGTGCCGAAGATTAATATTGTCTTGAAGATTGTGGTGAATTAAAAGAGCTGACGGCTTGCACACTGTAGTGCCATATGGCAAAGCATCGCTTGAGTGAACTCACCCCGTCTAGTCTCGAGAGAACAGTCGAGTGCAGTCTGTCTAGCCGTGGGCCTCAGAATATAGGAGAGGGAATATGTGGGTGATCCAGCAAATTGATTCATTAGCAAAGAAAATGAACCAATAAAACAAACAGTGCATATGTGTACATTTCCTGGGCTGTACAACCGAAATCTTATGTCACCGTATGAGGCATTTTTAGGGCATTTAACCGGTTAAAAATATCTAATTGTGAATAATCTTCTTGTGTAGTCCGAATATTTGCTTACTTTTGTATAGAAAGGTTAATAATAAGCAAATAAAGTAAAAAATAAAAATAAAAACAAGAGAACAATGTGTAATTACTGGAATTAGCAATTTGATGTATGTAGCATACTATTTTTGATTATTTTTTTAATTCTGATTGATTGATTGATTGATTGACATTGGAGTCCAAACAACACTGAAACCCTTTGAAAATATATGTATAGAGAAAGGGGAAATTCTGAATCTTATTTTGTGTAGTTCATTTGTTTGTTTGTTTGTTTGTTTGTTTTTTAATCGGAAAAGTACCGTATTGACCCGAATATAAGACGATGTTTTTTTTTCTTGGAAATACATCTGAAAAAACGCGGTCGTCTTATATTCAGGGTCTAGACTTTGACATGTCAATAATACACCCACAACAATAGGTGGCGCCAAATATGCATAAAACGAGTGTGCCATGAAATACGTAATGTAATGCGTGTTGTAAAGATCGCGAATAAAAACAAAAGAAAAAGAAAACCTTACAGCTGCATGAGTCGTGAGGTTTTGGTTAGCCTGATGGCACCAAACCCCCTTTGTGATTTTAAAACGTAAGACAATACCCAGATTTGAAGACTACAGTAAGATTTAACTTCGACTGTTAATAAGATTTTGGTAGGCTACTAATAGATGGATAGCCTAAATGTTCTAATTCAGATGGGCTACCTGTTTTGTTTTTTTAGTGGTATATCAAAAAGTGTATATATTTTAAATGTGATTGTTGGTACATTTGACCAGTTTTTACCATACTTTCAAAACAAAAATTAAAATAGGAAAAATATGCAATATGAAAATAATTGAAGACAAAATGTGTTTTACTGAGAAAAAACAAGATTTGGTTTTTAAAAAGCCTTTTTCCAAAAGGTACATCTGGAAAAAGGGGGGTCGTCTTATAATCAGGGTCGTCTTATATTCGGGCCAATACGGTAAATAAAATAATGCATAGTTACTGTAATTGGCCATTTATGTGGGTGACATATGTAGCAGATTTGTTTTTTTTTATTCTGATTGATTGATTGATTGATTGATTGATTGATTGGACAGTGTGGTCCAAACGACATACATATGTAGTTAGTTAGTTAGTTAGTTAGTTAGTTAGTTATTGAGGAACACTGGAATCCAAACAACACTGAACCCCACTGACTTTAATTGTATGGAAATAGAGAGAAATGAAAAATATGAAAAATGCCGTCATACTACTTACTTCGCTTTGGTATATTTTTCAAATTGTGCATTTTTTCCCCATATTGCTTTGAGGATTCAAAATATGTTTACCTCTCAATAAATACATACTCGCCAAAAATGTTTCTTTTTTTCAGAGTAGCACTCTTTGTAATCATTTGTAAGCGAGTTTATGGGCTGCCGGACCAAATCGGCAAGAATGTGACTGAGAAGGATTAGTGATGCCTTTTTGGCTCTGAAAAGCCAGGCTTAGGAAGGATTTTCTAGGTCTTCATGGACAAGCAACAGAGCGGAAGGTCCACCCAGTCCTGAACATGATCAACAGAATAAACAACCACAGCACTTTTAGCTGTACTGAATTTCAAGTTTTGTAATGTCCTGGTCCTGTTGTGCAATATTTGTTGGTGTACATAACATTATTTTGAAAAATTATTACAATTCAAAGTATATTGTTTTCTATCTGAATATATTTTATGGTGTACTTTATTCCTGTGATGCAAAGCTGAATTTTCAGCATCATTACTCCAGTCTTCAGTGTCAAATGATCCTTCAGAAATCAGAAAACACATTTTGAAACCTCAAAAAAGGGGGAATGTGAATTTTCACATCAATAATTGTGATGTAAATGCATGTCATACATTCTCTGTCCCACACTGAGTCTATGGTAGCATCTGTGCACAATAAGGAAGTAGTACGACACGTAATGTTGTTATAGTCCAGTGATTATAACCAAGACTGATATGACCACATATCTGTCTGTATTATTATGGAGAGAGAATTGCTTTGGAATTGAAGGTGGAAGACTTTGTTGACAAATGAAGAAAAATAACACCCTGAGCAACATCAAAATAAATGTTTTGTTCTTCATAATCTGCGTCTGGACCACCGCCGCTCTTTTCATTGATTGTCATCAGTGTAGAGGGGGATTCGGAGGCAGGCTATCATTTTTGTTCTTGCTAATTAGTTTTTCTTGGCTTCTGTGCTGTCAAAAGAAAGTTGTCTGGCATCATTCAGTTTAATCAATGCCATAGTTTCATCTCTGGGTACCTCAGGAAGTTTGGAAAACTAAAAACATAATGTTTTTTGTGCAACCTTGTTAGCAAATTTTCCTCATTTTCCTCATTACAAGTTTTAATTTTTTTTGTTTTACATTTTAACATGATTTTGACTATTTTACATCACTGATTCAAATAATCAAATTCAATTATCTTGATTTTTACACATTTTAGTGTATTTGTCATACACTTGTTGCCAAAGTACTTGTAAGGTAAAATGATCAAGCATCTGTTTAGCAGTGTTATTTTACTCTTTTTAAATATTTTTATTTGTACATATTTGTCATTTTATTATTTTTATATATATATTATATGATATATTTGTATATAGCGTTATTTTATTTTATTATAGTTATTCCTATAGTTAAAATAGCAACACTGGTCTTTAATTTTTAGAAATATGAATTTATCTGTTACAAAATATTATTTTTTTCCCAAAATGGCTAGTCTGTACTTTTTATTTTTTGTTTGTTTTACAAATTCTGACTTATTTCTTTACTTGCTTACTTATAAATTTGATCAACTTTTGAAATGTATAATTTAATTTATCATCATTTACTCCCCCTCGTGTTGGTCCAAACCTGATATTTTAAGGAACACTTGGGTCCAAACATCACTGAACCCCATTGACTCAGAAAGAAAAACATCAAAATATATATATATTTTTTTGGAGACATTTTTCAAAATGTTGTCTTTTCTGTTCCACAGAAGAAAGAAAGTCACAGAGGTTTGCAACAACATGAAAGTAACTAAACGATGACCAAATTTTAATCTTTAGGTGAACTACCCCTTTAACATTTAGTTTGACCTCTTTAGGTTGACGATAAGCATTATCTGAAGATTAAATGTCTTCTGTCACTAAAAGAAAAACAATGCAATGAGTAGACTAACCGTCTAGATTTGGTTGCACTGGTGCACTGCATCACATTTATCACTACATGGTGAAGTAGATTAACAGGATGAGAGCCTTTACCCGCACAGCCATTAAATATCTACTGGCAATAAATCTTAACTTAGCATCTGTGTTTATGTTGCATGGGTGGAAGAGGCATTTAGACGGGCTGGAGGCGACAACAAAGGAAGACTTCCCGTTCAAAATGGAGGATGGGCGGGCTAATTCGAGAATGGGGATTGGAAATGTAATGGTCTTGTCTTTCGACTTTGCCCCCAGGCCAAATACAGAGCCATCTATCCATTGTTCCTCAGAGGACAAATGATCTACGGGTGAGAGCGGCCACTGCGGTTTCATCAGTGCGACACAATCAACAGTATTGTAGTGGTGCTAGATCAAGTGGAATGCTGCAGTTGAGCAAGACTTATGAGTGTTGGGTAATTTAGAATCAATGGAAGAAACTGTTGTGTTGTGTCACATAAGCATCCTCTCGCCTCAAGCCCTCACAGGGGTGCTCTTATTTTAGATACGGACCTTCACTGATTCCTCCCGTGAAGGATTCGGATGTTTCAGCAGTTGATTTATCCAGCGCTGCCATACTGGCCTGTGACCAAACTCATCTATATCATTCCATGCCACTTTGACAGGTCAGAGCAAGGACAGAAAGGAATAGTTCACCAGGGGAAAAAAATGTTTTGGGGAAAACAAAAGGTGAGTTTTTGAAGAACCTTCATGCTAGTTCATAGTAACCAGATGAACTCTGAAGTGTATAGGGATATACTCTCTGCCCAGATTCAGCCAAATAGAGCAAAGTTGAATGGGCGGGGCTTCATAGTGCAAATGAATGATGACCCAAAAACATACAGCAAAAACAAGCAAGCTTTTGAAAAAAGTGAAATATTCTGCAATGGCCAAGTCAATCTCCTGATCTCAATTCGATTAAGCTGCATTTCACTTGCTGAAGACAAAACTAAAGGCAGAAAGACCTACAAACAAACAATAACTGAAGCTGCAGTAATGTTTTGGGGAAAACAAAAGGTGAGTTTTTGAAGAACCTTCATGCTAGTTCATAGTAACCAGATGAACTCTGAAGTGTATAGGGATATACTCTCTGCCCAGATTCAGCCAAATAGAGCAAAGTTGAATGGGCGTGGCTTCATAGCGCAAATGAATGATGACCCAAAAACATACAGCAAAAACAAGCAAGCTTTTGAAAAAAGTGAAATATTCTGCAATGGCCAAGTCAATCTCCTGATCTCAACTCGATTGAGCTGCATTTCACTTGCTGAAGACAAAACTAAAGGCAGAAAGACCTACAAACAAACAATAACTGAAGTTAGCTGCAGTAAAGGCCTGGCAAAGCAGAAAGGAGGAAACCCAGTCTCTGGTGACGTACATGAGTTCCAGACTTAAGGCAGTCATTGCCTGCAAAGGATTCTCAACAAAATATTAAAAATTAACATTTTATTTATTATTACATTTATTTGTCCAATTACATTTGAGCCCCTGAAAAAAGAGGGGACTGTGTATAATTCCTAAGCATTTTATGTTATATTTTTGTTCGACCCCTTGAATTAAAGCTTAAAGTCTGCACTTCAGTTTCATTTTGACTGTTTTATTTTTAATTCTGTTCTGGTGGCATAAAGAGACGAAATTATGAAAACTGTGTCAGATATATATGGACCTAACTGGACCCACAAACAAACAACAACTGAAGTCAGCTGCAGTAAAGGCCTGGCGAAGCATCAAAAAGGAGAAACCCAGTCTCTGGTAATGTACATGAGTTCCAGACTTAAGGCAGTCATTGCCTGCAAAGGATTCTCAACAAAATATTAAAAATTAACATTTTATTTATGATTACATTTATTTGTCCAATTACATTTGATCCCCTGAAAAAAGAGGGGACTGTGTATAATTCCTAAGCATTTTATGTTTTATTTTTGTTCGACCCCTTGAATTAAAGCTTAAAGTCTGCACTTCAGTTTCATTTTGACTGTTTTATTTTTAATTCTGTTCTGGTGGCATAAAGAGACGAAATTATGAAAACTGTGTCAGATATATATGGACCTAACTGTATACATACAAACACACACAAATAATTGGAATTTGATTTTCTAGTTTAGTTTAGTGCATATAACCATCTAGGATTGGCATTTGGATGCACTATTCCTTTAGCAAAGCAATCCACAGAGTTCAAGTTAATTCCTTTTAGTACGGTTTCCACCCTGCATGCCGAATAAGAGCATCATTGACAGTTCAAATGAATAATTCATCCTTTATTTGCCGCCACAGCAAAATGCTAAATGCTTGCCGTTTTTTTATAATCTTTTACTTTTTTGTCAACTCCTACACGACTCAGTCATCATTCAGAAACAGGAAATAAAAAGGCAGGAAAGTGACGTGCCAGACACTCGCCAATGGAACATCTGGGTGTCTGTGAATGCTGTTATATGCTTTCTCTTGTCCCTCGAGCCGGAAAATGAAAGACGACATGCGGAGGGGTTGACAGGTAAAGTGATTGCCCCCTGTTGAAAGGTTGGCAGCATCACTCTCTATACTTCTCTCCTTTGTGCTTCTTTTCCTTGAGCCACTCTCGTCTCAAAAGTTGCCCCTCGTGGGGCCCCGAAAACACGGAGAGAGAGAAACAAACCGGTGGGAGGGGCTTATTTCTATTGGCTTTAGATGACCGTTCAACAGGTCACGCGGTAACGAAAATGATCTTGGACATCACAGCTGATGTTGTTTGTGATGGTTTTGACAGATGCAGCAATGCAGCAGTTTAATGTCTCCCTTTCTTTTTCTTCTTCTCCAGCTGGCGGGCATTGAAGGCAGAGGAAGGAAAAGTACTTAAACGTTGGATTCAAACCAGCATGTTTGACACCTTTTATAAATGCACTGACACAGTCAGACCTCTCTTTATGTGACACCTCTATCATTTTGAATGGCAAATCTAAATATGGAGGGTTGCAGTATTCAGTGGCTGACAGAGAACATTCTCTTTGGCTTGCTAAAATGCAGCTGACAGCTGGAGAGGAAAGTGAAAAAGCTTCACTGGTACTTCAAGCATAGGTAAAAATGACAAATGGTAAATAATGGCCTCCAAAATATTTTGGATTATCCACTCCGTCTGAATCCAAAATGGGGCCTAAAGCTACTATGGCTCGGTTAAAGGCACATAAGAAAAGTAAAAGCCTTACTTAAAAATATATGAGCCGCGTTATATGGAAATTTACTTTAAAAGGCCTTTTCTAATGTATTAAAGACATCAATCTTATTTCAGTTTCATTTGACATTTTAAAATGGCCATCTGTCTGAGTGGATCCTATGCCACAAAGACTTTTTTTTCAGGGTGTGCTGCATGCAGGGGTGTGGGAACAAATCTGAAAAATGAGGAGGACACGTTATAAATCTCATCAGCTTATATCATGAATATTGAGTGGGTGACACAACTTTTGCACAGTCATCCTAACTGAATTCCTGAAGGAAAGGGAAGTGGGAACTAGCTATATAGTTTCAATTGATAGTCTTCTGCTTGGTCAAGTATCTAAGAGGACATTTACACGACGCCATTTTTAACTAAAAACGTAAAACTTTTTATGCATTTTGGCAGTTTATTTACATGACAATGGCAACTTGACGACAGTGGTGACTTTTGAAAACAGGTTTTAAAGTGCAAATTTCTGACTATCAGCTCTGTGTAAAAAAAATTTAAAAAATAATAATAATCTCTGTGTAAACTACAAAAACACAAATTTACTCCATATCTCCCAAACCCATTAATTTAAGACCAAATGTATTTTAATATATTTTAATTATATATATATGTAACGTACGTGTGTGTACATAAATAATAAAAAGAGGGCTACCTTGATATACGTGCATATTAGGGCTGTGTATCACCAGCAAAGTCACGATACGATACGTATCACGATACAGAGGCCACTATACGATACATATCACGATACGGGACTGCACTGAATTTCACCTCAGCAGAATTTAGAAAAACAGCTGTTTATTAAACACTGCTTACTATAGTGCCATTTCTAACTATTGGCAGAGCAGGCAGCTGACCTCTGCAATATGAAGGGCCTCCATAACTTAACATAACATAACAGTACAATATAGGTAATGGCATATGTTTCATGTTTACATTGTGCACTCCCCACCAGGTACAATATTCTGATTGTTTGTATCTTGTTTTTAAGCCCATAAATAATAATGTACTCGTTCTAATAAATTTATATTGCAGTGTACTCATTCTAATATATTTTAAAAATCATTTACATTGCTGGTAGGTTATCATCGCACAAATTAACACACTCTCTACGTTTAAAAAAAAAAATTAGAAGAGTTCTAAACTAACACGCTGTCTTCACTGTATCTAACGCACACACGCTCAAGGCTGATTTAAGGCTGACACGTCCGCAAGTTCGATTGGTGCGCGCGGCAAATATGACGTCATCGCGGTGTTGGCGGAAGTTCGCGACTCTTAACTTTTATAAAGAATATCTCTTTGGATTTGAGACTTTAGTCTTTGCAACTTTACAGATCTTCTTTATGCACCAAGAGCTTGTAACACTCCAAAGAGAAAGGAAAAATTGAAATCGCATCATATGACCCCTTCAAGTACAACTCACAAATAGTGATTAAAGTAGTGCATTCGAATTTGACTGATCTATAGTTGTCAGTACTTTTTGATATTAAAGGAAATATAAGTATATTCATAGTCAACTTATTTTTTGCTTCGGCTTATGATGGCTTTCAGAACACACAGCCATCATGCAGCAGTCACTGTCAGTGTGAAATTGATGGCGAGTATTTAGTTGCACAAGGAAAAGCAACTAATTTTTTAACCATTTTTTAAATCCCTCTTGAGCGGCAGGAAAATATGAGACGTATGTTAACACGGAGGTCTCATTAGAAGTATTCTCAAACATGCTGGACATCCATCATACAGAAGAGCAGGGAAGACAGAAGGTTCACTCTTTTTCAGAAGCTTGGTAAATAAAGACTTGGCCATTGATTCATATGTCTTTTTTTTTCATACAGACAGCAGTGTTGGTCCCCTGGGTGCCAGAAGTTTGATGGTTGTTGTAAAGCCGTAATTGGTCAGCATGTGGCATTTGTCCTATTATCCTTTCAACACGGGGTCAATAATTTTTAAACAAGCTGTTGTGGCACAAATGTGTATCATTCCAGTCGAGTGTTGATCGATATGTCACTAATGCATGAACTAATGTTAACTAATTGCGCTGTTAATGTGAATAGATGCATTAATATATGTGTGAGTTAACGTTAACAAAGATTAACTAATGCTGAACAGAGGCGTTGTTCATGGTTAGTTCATGTTAACTAATGCATGAACTAATGTTAACTAATACAACCTTATTGTAAAGTGTTACCACTATTACTTTGTGTGTATGTATGCCTTTGGGGTGTGTAACACTGATTGGAAACCCTGGATGATGGTGGTCATCTCAGTGTGTATACGAGGTTCCCACTGTTTGGGCAAGTAAAATTTACGAATGACGTCTATAATATCTTCATTATTTCTCCTAGACAGGAATGAAATGGAGCCTTTTGCTTGGATTTTTCTTCTATAAGAAAAGGCCAACATTGACTCAGCTGAAAAACATGCCTCTGTACATTTTTGCAAAACTTAAAAAATACTGATGGTTGTTGTAAAGCCGTAATTTGTCAGCATGTGGCATTTGTCCTATTATCCTTTCAACACGGGGTCAATAATTTTTAAACAAGCTGTTGTGGCACAAATGTGTATCATTCCAGTCGAGTGTTGATCGATATGTCAGTGTTGTCTAACACTATTACTTTGTGTGTATGTATGCCTTTGGGGTGTGTAACACTGATTGGAAACCCTGGATGGATGGTGGTCATCTCAGTGTGTATACGAGGTTCCCACTGTTTGGGAAAGTAAAATTTACGAATGACGTCTATAATATCTTCATTATTTCTCCTAGACAGGAATGAAATGGAGCCTTTTGCTTGGATTTTTCTTCTATAAGAAAAGGCCAACATTGACTCAGCTGAAAAACATGCCTCTGTACATTTTTGCAAAACTTAAAAAATACCTGCATATACTGCATAATTCACTGCAGTTTCCAGCTGAAATTAACATTGCAGTTACACACCAATAACATTTATTTGCACAATACTATGACCTCAAAACACTTTTATCATCGTGCATTTTTTGTAAACGAATACATTTTTAAGTTTGCATCACACACTTGCAAAAACAGAAAAAAGCTCTCACTGGGGCTGTACCCTCTCAAAAGGTACTAATATGTACCATTTAGGTACTAATATGCACCTTTAAGGTGCCATGCACCCTTTAGGAGTGTACATTTCGAAAAGGTACCACCCCCACAGTGACCGCTTTTGTACCACTTGTTTTTTTTTTTTTTGAGAGTGCATGGCCAGCTCCATATGTATGGCTTTTCTGAAGCAGTAAACTTGCTCAGCAGCCCACCTGGTACAGTAATGAACATTCAGGCATGAGTCCCGTGAAACACGAGTCACAATACAAAAGCTCTAAATCTTGTGGAAGCAAGCTAAAATGGCATTGTTGCTTAATTAAATACATTTTTGTGTCATGTTTTCTTTTGTCAGCACTGTTGGTTAGGTTTAGTGTAGGTCGTAGGTGTGCATTAGTTTTAAATGTGATATAGCTTTTTAGCACCACTTACCAGACATTTAACTTCCGAACTGCCACGATATAGACAACAATCAACTTAAAACACTGCCAGATTCAAATGAATGTGTTTTGGATAAAACCAAACAAGCTTTTATTACCATTCTCTGGACATTTGACTTCAAAGTCCTGCAAAATGTGAAAGAAACAACATAATATAATTTTGCAGACATGCCATGACTGGCACATCTTTCCAGTGTGCATGTGTTGGAGAATGCCCTAATAAGAGTTTCAGAAGTGATCGGTGACACAAATTGGTCTGAATATAAACTTGAACATTTCCTAATGAATTCTTCCAAGCTCAAATGATCAGAACTGCTATCCACATTCATTTTAAAGCTTTGTATTTTTACTGTATATAGTGCAAAAGGGTGCAATTTGCATCTATTTTCATTTTTCCCAAGAAACTAGAAGAAACATCTGAGATAATGTTTTTTAAATAACACATTAAGTATACTGAGCTATGGAACGGCAACTTCTGAGTTATGAAAATTTCTTGTGGGATTACCTGATCAAGGTATTTTATCATAATCGTGGCTGTGTGACAAAAAAGACAATGGCATAGAAGCATCACCATTTCCACGCTGACATCCACTTCATCTTCAGGTCACAAATGAACAGTTCACTTCTTACTAATAATTATGCAAAGTGATCAAAAAGGTGGGGCATAGAGCAGAAACAATAATGTACAGTATGTGGAAAATAATGTGTTTTTTTAACTTTAAACCGCATAAACACATTTCATTACACCAAATACACAAAATAATGTTCTTTTTAGCAGCATCATATGACCCCTTTAAAGGTCTGCTGGACAAGTGTGAGCCCCATTGGGCAGCATTTCGATTGAACACCGTTTAAGGTCGAGCACTCTTCTCGAGAGTGAAGTAATGCACACAAACAAGGAGATGAAAGGTTGCTTCATTTGTCTAATAGGTGTTAGTTCTTTACTAAAGCACACGCGGGAATCATTTTCTGTCATGCTATGAGACACTTCCATATGATTTGAGCCTGTGAGCCATTTCTTTCACTGCTAATGGGATGCAGCTAAAGTGAGTTTGTTTCAAAATAAAAATGAAAAGCATCTGTTAAATGACTGCTTACTTACTAGAGGACATCTGGCATATGTTTTGGGGGAACCGGTCTCGTAGGAGAAATGCTCAACAGTAGGGTTCTCAAAGTAGAAATGACAGAATCTCTTAGCGAAATTGATTTAGCATTGCAAAGCTTAAGTACTATGTTAAGTATCAGACTACTCACAATCTGAAAACATGATTCACCAATCAGCGAAATCGGTTTTACCATGGAAAATTTGAGATTTGTAGGAACTGTAGGAAGCAAGGCTAGAGTGAGATCGACATCCATCACACCTCTCATCCCAAACTTGAAAAGTTTTCTATACCAGGTTATTGAATTTTCTTAGCAGCTTTTAATCTTTGATAGTCTGTTTGTTGTTTCGAAAATGAACTTTAGCATCCCTTTTGGCTTTTTTAAATGGGTTCTATATGAACTCTCTCATCGTGAAATCACTTGTCCGTTGCACCGAAGAATGACTCATTCTGTCACAAGTTCCCCTCGAGAAAAGATTGGTTATTCTAATAATGTTGTTTGGTCAGTTCGTATGACTTACATGGTTATACTGAGGATAAGTTATTGTTGGAAATGTTGACTGTGGGCATGTTTTGTTTCCTTTGTGGGTGTGTGTTTTTCCCCAGTTCATTTTAGAAGTCAAACAAAGCTGGATATACTGAAATTTGCAAGTAAAGTTGCTCTGAGACCCTAAAACCTGCAATTCTGCGTGTTGCTTTACAATTCAGATTTGCTGTTTTCCTGTCCTCCCTGCTGTGTTGAGCTTGTGGGTGTCTTTATATGTATTTGACCTTTCTTTTGCTTGGACTGCTCCTCATAAAATCCCAGACATTTGGTTGTGTGAAGCAGTATTGCTTCAAAAGTGGACTTTTTTTGAGAGTCTCCAAAGTAACAGATAATTTAGTCAGATGAAATTGATCATTCTGAATCTGCACTAAATAACTAGCTAAGGAACTCGCCCGTCGTTTAAGTTTCATGTCGCATTGCAGAGTTTTGGTTGGTGAATGAATCATTATTTTGAACCGATACTTTGCGAAGCATTTGTTTCACAAAACTTTAAGCAATGGCTTAAAGATTAGAATATTGTTCATATATAGTAATCATTTGATTATTAATATTGTTAATTCATATAAATGCTTGTGGATGATTACTAATATTATTAATAATTATTTATTGTTATTAAATATATTATTGTGATTACAATTAATAATCATAGTCTTACCTGTCAGTAAACGATTACATTTTTTTTAAAAGTGTTCATTATCATTATTATTTTATTAAATTATCAATAATTCTTAACTTTTAATAAATGATTAAATATTATTAAATGAATTGTTTTATTTGTATTGATATTAATATTATCTTATTATATTATTGATCATATTGTGAGCAATAGTTAATTTTGTTATTAAAATTATTTTACATTTTTTGATTTTTGATTCAATTTCTAATGAAAAACTATTGGTGAAACAGCAATTTTATTATAAAAATTAAATGTTAAATTCTCTACGGACACAAATCAGCATATTAGAATGATTTCTGAAGGATTATGTGACACTGAAGACTGTAATAATGATAATTCAGCTTTGCATCACATGAATAAATTACATTTTAAAATATATTACATAGAAAACAGTCATTTTAAATTGTTATAACATTTCACAATGTTACTGTATTTAAATAAATGCAGTCTTCGTGAGCACAAGAGACTTCTTTCAACAACTTATGAATGGTAGTGTGTTATATTAATAGTTCTGCATATTGTTGGGTCTATGCCATTCATGGTATAGATTTTACATTTTAGTTTAGTCTTGTACCCTTAATAAAATTGACATTGTATTGGGTCGCAATGTGATGCCCAGTGTAAAATTGAGATCCTAAAGCAAAAACCAGTTGAGACCCAATGATCAAAACACAGGTCAATTCACTCGTCCGACGGTGCATGCTTTCCAGATGGTCACCCACCTAGTTTTCGGAAAACTCCCAATCGTAGCAGAGGAAGTCAGTTTGGCTTGTTTTGAAAAACAGGATTTGCAGGAAAAAAAAAACATAGAAGAGATGGAGGAAGATCACGGAGGTGATGCTGAAAGAGAGAGTGATGTGTTGGCAAAGCTCTCTGCAACCCCCCCACCCCCCGTCTGGACGTGTGTGCGCGCATGCGCCAGCGACCTTCCTACACACTCCTGCAAGTCTCTCGCTATCTTTTTATCTCTCTCTCTCTTGTTCTGTCTGAAGCAGAGATGCGCTCTACCAGTCTCTCTCGTGTTCACATTTCCTCCCTCTCCATCAGAGACTCTCTTCCCTTCTATCATCGGTGTCTGTCTGTCTCCGCATCATGCGGCAATGACAATCCCGTACTAATTAGCCCAGTGCCAGCCTCTGTTAGCCCGACGGTGTCGCGTTTACGTGAGCAAGCACGAGTGATGGCAAAGTCAGCAAAGTTCCTCAGCGCCTCCGGCCCCGGCCGCTAGACTTTCCGTTCCCCCCCAACGCCGCAGAGAACGTAAAAAGAATCACAAACCCGTGGAATTTTTCTTCTTCCCGTTATTAACGGGTGACTTGCATGATGAATGGTGCCGAGGAGACACTGACAGCTCACCTGTAGCCCGCACTCGGTCGGCATTAGGTTGCATTTAAAGCACAGGACTGCACAAATAACGCACGCTCTTCTGATGAATAATGATTGACTGCCTCTGAAAGATCTGCGTCAGTTGTAGCTGGAGCTTTCTGAACTGTGCCGCAGGCAATTACTTTGTTTTATATAAAAAAAAAAAAGGAGAAGGAGGGAGAAAAGAGCGGGAGCTCGGAAAAGATCACAGTGCCATCTAGTGGACTCTGTCGGTGGGGGAAGTTGTTGTTTACAGGAAAGGTAATTAAATTACCCCAGTAACTCAGCTTGAGTTTTTTCGGGGGGGGAAACAGTGTGTGGGAGGTAATTGAAGCAAGGTTAGCTATAAAATGCGTCTATATTCGTATACTGCCAGCATCGAGTAACTACTTTATTTCACAATTTATCAGAGCAGAAGTTGTTCCACTGAGACGCACAATCTTTCAAAGGTTAATGAGGGAGACCCTGACTATATTTTCTTATAACAGGCCTGAGGCAAAATGCACCTTATCTTTAACCGCTTTGCCATCACAGGAATGAGTTTTAAAATGTATTTTCAAATAAAAAACAGTTTTGTAATAATATTTCACAATATTACTGATTTTACTTTATTTTGATCAAATATCAAACCTTTTAATGGTAGTGTATGTCCCGTTAATAGGTTAGCATATTATTAGTTTATTTAGGCATACAATGTTGTTTAGTTTTGTACAGAAATAAAGGTGCAAAAGCTGTCACTGGGGCGGTACCTTTTCAAAAGTTACTAATATGAACCATTTAGATACTAATATGTACACTTTAGGTACTTATATGTACATTTGAGGTACTAAAACGTATCCTTTGAAAGGGTCCTGCCCCAGTGACAGCTTTTGTATCTTTGTTTTCTGAAAGTGTATCTGACACTTTATTGGGTCGCCACTAGATGTCTAGTGTATAACTGGGATCTTAAAGCAAAACCAGCAGACATGCATTGATCTAAAACACACATCTTTAAAGGGGTCATATGATGCGATTTCAAGTTTTCCTTTCTCTTTGGAGTGTTACAAGCTGTTCGTGAATAGATAAGATCCCTAAAGTTGCAAAGACTAAAGTCTTAAACCCAAAGAGATATTCTTTATAAAAGTTAAGACTCGCCCACGTACTCCTAAAATGCCTCGTTTAAACACGCCCCCACATGTCTACGTCACTGTGTGGGAAGATTTGCATAACACCGCCCAAATGTTCACGCAAAGAAAGAAAGTGTAACTTTGATTCTCGCTGTAGTATTGTAAGGCCGCCGCCATGACGTGG
>NW_015623473.1:493925-531263 GCF_001515625.1 Sinocyclocheilus rhinocerous | reverse complement strand
AATGCCTCGTTTGTAATGGGTTTTATTGGTTTTGTCTCGTCGCAAGGCATCACAATATGGTAAGGGGCGTAACATTTCCATTATCACGCTTGAGGTATTCGGCCAATCACAACGCACTGGATAGCTGGCCAATCAGAGCACACCTCGCTTTTCAGACTGATGAGTTTTGTAAAAATCGACGCGTTTCAGAAAGGCGGGGCATAGAGGAGAAACAATAATGGTATGTGGAAAATAATGTGTTTTTTTAACCTTAAACCGCATAAACACATTTCATAACACCAAATACACAAAATAATGTTCTTTTTTAGCAACGTCATATGACCCCTTTAGCCACTACAAATCAAGCTTCTATCCATGCAACAGATGTGTCAATCTTCATGTCATTTTCTGGTTTGTACTGCATAAGCATTGGATAAAATGCCACGGAATTGCAGATTTTATGCAGAAATCAATCAGGGATCCCTTTATGGATTCCCCTACGCCTGCTTTTAAAACATTCATCTCTATGTTGGCCGGGATGACGAGAGCTAAAAATACCCCTCTTTAGGTTTAGAGGCCAACAATGCAGGGTAGGAAATCTACTTTGCACCGCGATCAATAGGTACGGGTTTCCTGTCAAGTGCCCCGGCAACCTCTTTAGTCATTCAAGCCCTTTCAAACGACTCCCAGTTCACACTGGAATCTTTGTGTCCCGCCAGTTTCTAATTTCACAATGTTTTGGTAGGAGGATTAGCCATGCCGCCATGGAGCACTATTTCTTTGGAGTCGGAAGAAGGGGGCTCAGGGAGAGAGAAAAAGAGTAAATCTGTTGCCATAAGGGAAAGGTTTTGAAAAATGCAATTTATTCCTCTTGCTTTGAGGCCTGATTTATTTCATATCACGGTCTAAGCCGCAAACCAGAGAACTTACCTGGCCGGATGAGAGAAGGTGAATTGGAAATGCTTATCTCCGAGGTGCACTTACTCCCAAGTCGGGGTGTTTTTAAGACCGATTACGGCATTTGCCGAATGTGAATATGAGATGAGTAGTTGTGCATGAGTCAGCACATATAAGTCAGTGGTTTCAATGCTACTATTAGCAAATGTGGAGCTGGGGGCTGCAGAGAACAGGTATTATGCTCATGGACTCCCAAGCGTGTTCACCAGTCGGGAGCAATAAACATCCCTTTACAAAAGTACTATTGATGTGGCATGGTACAATGATAGTATCGGATGTTAATCCTGCGGTGCTTTGATATATAGCATGGCACTGAATGATTACTGTATTCATGTGAATCTCACAAAACCTGTCACATTTCACTACAAACTTAAAGGAAAATAAAAAGGATACCATTTTGTGACAAACACAACACTACATACATATCTGAAATTAAATATAAATTAGTATAGTTATAGATTTTTTCAAATACAGACATGTATTTATTTTACAAATGCTATTAATGTATTTAATGGTGTGTGTGTGTGTGTGTGTGTTCTGTTTTATTTTCAATACATTTTAAATTATTTTAAATACATTAAAAGAATCTTGAAAAAATATTGCCGTTTTAAAAAAAAAAAAAACTTTTGAATGGTTTGGGGTTGAACGTGTATGTGTGTGTGTGTGTGTGTGTGTCTGTGAGAGAGAGAAATTCATCCTTATATTATAACGTTTAGATATGCTACTCAAAGTTAGGTCAGAGTGTATTACCATGTTACATGTCCAAAATAAATAAACCATTGCAGTACTAAGATCCTTTTCTGTAAGTGAATGCAAACAGGGCAGATCAACTGCTATATTTAATTCCCAAATGCAAGTTTTCCCATCTTCAGGTTTAGCTGTTATTTCCAACCTGTGAGCAGCCTTCTGGCATCTAGTGAATTCCACTCCAGACTTAGATCAGCTCTCATTCTGATGCTGTGTTCATACTGTGTTCATACAAAAAAAAAAAAAAAGCTGCTAGGTTGATATAGATAAGCAACCGATTTGAATTTAAAATGTGCCTAATTATTTAACATGAATGAGTTAATGTGTTGCACGAAGAAGGTGTCAGCTACTTAGATGAATGGACACGTTGACACCAGACAGTTGCTATCAGTGTTCCTCTATTTCTTTCACAGTCACTTCCTAGGGGTGTGAGAATGATTTGTCATCTTCATAAGGCATCAGATATGAAAATCTAGGCAGACATAATCTCTAATAAAAGTCGTGGCACTTTGCAAACACATTTTTCATATACATCTCAGTGCTCCCTTGATTTAATGGCTTTGGTAGTACTTTTCATTCAGTTTGTTTTGTGCTGGTGTTTTCTCAGTAGATTTGGTCTGAGGAGATTGCTGAACCCAAGCAGAAGTCAAAAGAAATGAATGGACCTCTAGCTTGTGAAATATTCATGTACAATACACCCCCAAAACTCCTCTGCTATTTTCAGAGGACAAAACAATGTTCCTCGCTCTCTACTTCATGTCATAGGCCTTAAAGGAATAGTTCACCCAAAAATGACAAATGGCTGAAAGGTTACTCGCCCTCAGGCCATCCGAAATGTAGATGAGTTTGTCTCTTCATGGAAACAGATTTAGGGAAATGTAGCATTATGTTCATACAAAAAAAAAAAAAAAGCTGCTAGGTTGATATAGATAAGCAACCGATTTGAATTTAAAATGTGCCTAATTATTTAACATGAATGAGTTAATGTGTTGCACGAAGAAGGTGTCAGCTACTTAGATGAATGGACACGTTGACACCAGACAGTTGCTATCAGTGTTCCTCTATTTCTTTCACAGTCACTTCCTAAGGGTGTGAGAATGATTTGTCATCTTCATAAGGCATCAGATATGAAAATCTAGGCAGACATAATCTCTAATAAAAGTCGTGGCACTTTGCAAACACATTTTTCATATACATCTCAGTGCTCCCTTGATTTCATGGCTTTGGTAGTACTTTTCATTCAGTTTGTTTTGTGCTGGTGTTTTCTCAGTAGATTTGGTCTGAGGAGATTGCTGAACCCAAGCAGAAGTCAAAAGAAATGAATGGACCTCTAGCTTGTGAAATATTCATGTACAATACACCCCCAAAACTCCTCTGCTATTTTCAGAGGACAAAACAATGTTCCTCGCTCTCTACTTCATGTCATAGGCCTTAAAGGAATAGTTCACCCAAAAATGACAAATGGCTGAAAGGTTACTCGCCCTCAGGCCATCCGAAATGTAGATGAGTTTGTCTCTTCATGGAAACAGATTTAGGGAAATGTAGCATTACATCACTTGCTCACCAATGGATCCTCTGCAGTGAATGGGTGCCGTCAGAATGAGAGTCCAAACAGCTCAAAAAACAAGTAATCCACGGCGCTCCAGTCCATCAATTAACAATTTGTGATGTGAAAAGCTGCATGTTTGTCAAAAAACAAATCTATCACTTTTAACTTTACTTTATTGTGATGTTTTTTTCAGCTGTTTGGACTGACAGCATTCTGACGGCACCCATTCACTACAGAGGATCCATTGGTGAGCAAATGATGCAATGCTACATTTCTCCAAATTTGTTCTAATGAAGAAACAAACTCATCTACATCTTGGATGGTCTGATGGTGAGATTTGTGTGTGTGTGTGTGTGTGTGTGTGTACCTGTTTTTAACTGTGAGTGCTTATTGTAACATGACACTGGTAATTAAAGGTTTGTGTGACAGTACATTGTAGAACAATGCGCACTTCCACAGCTAGTGTGTACGAACAACCGCACAATCCTAATAGCCAGCTTACGTTGCCTAGATACAGTTGCTGTAATTGTAACAGATGCATGGTTTTACTGTGAAAGCTAATTATATTTTGTTTTTGTTTGGCTTTTTTTAAAACTGCAATGCATTTGCCACCCCCAAACGTCACGTTTTCTCTGACACCTTTGCCACCCACATCCACAAACGCGTTGGATTCGTTTTGCACAAACGAGACAGATTAAAATGAGAGATAGTATTTAAAAAGTGGTGGGTCGTGATCTAAAAATGGGTCACAGGTCCTTTTAGGTCGTGGCTGGCATGGAGAAAGCAGTGCCAAATACAAATAATAATCTGAAACTAACCAGTAACCATAGCTAGGACAACAAAATAAATGTTTCTCTAAAGAGAGAAAAAGCTTTCCATCTACTCAATCCATACAAAAATATTTCTGTTGGTTTTGTAAGAGTTACTAAAGATTTATTTTATGTGTGTGTGTGTGTGTGTGTGTGAACTATTCCTTTAAGGAACAATTCATCTCTGAAATTAAAATTCTGTTATCATTTACTCACACTTAATGTGTTCTGATTATGTTTTATTTTGCCACACAACACAGACTAATTTTTATATTGCTTTTTTAACCTTTATGAAGAAATAAAACACAAGCTTGTATGATTTTGTCTTTCATGAAAGAAGGAAAATAATAGTTTGGCACGCCATATGATGACTGAATCGTTTTTTGGGTGAAGTGTTATTTTAATAGCCTTTTCGGGGCCAGAAATGAAGGGCATTACACACAAACACACACCATTTTTGCTCATACAATGTCATAGTACATAAGTTGTGAATATAAGGTCTGTAGAGAGCCAAAACAATCCGTCGAGGAGGCAGTGAAGGAGTCCGACTCATTTTTTCTGCCGTCTGCGGGGAGTTGAAAGGGATGAGTAAGTAAAAATCACCAGCCGTTCTTTGCATAATTCAAGCACCCTGCAAAAAATGAATTAATGATCTCATCAGAGAGCTATTGTGTACACTAACTATGTAAAATATGCCCAAGCAATTTGTCTGCAAATGCAATGTGAGTGCTTATTGTAACATGACACTGGTAATTACCTATTTTCAGGCGCTGCGTAATATCATTGCGTCTGCTGCACCCATGGTACGGCAGCAAAGTTCCTTTATTATTACGCCGGAATGAGAGTATAGTTCCTAGCCATATCGGCCTAGAAAATCGCAACTTTTCATTTTCCGTCGGTCTTAGTATACGATGTAACTACAGAAGAGTCAAGTTTTGAATAGGAAAAATAACTCTTTGGTCATTTTTGAGCGAGATGCTAACGGTCTAATCAGATTCAATGATCTATGCTAAGCTACAGCTAAAAGTGCTACCGCCAGACCCAGAGATCGGCTGAATGGATTCGAAAACAGTAAAACTCAACTGTTTAACTCTAGGGGAGTTGGAAAATGAGCCTATTTTCAAAAATAGTGCAGTGTTCCTTTAATACTTGCATTCACCATGGATGCATTAAATTAATCAAAAGTGACATTGTTAAAGAAAAAAAATCAAATAAATTAAATATTTTATTTTCAAACACAAATAAGAAATGTTTCTTGAGCAGCAAATCATCATATTAGAATAAATTACTACATATTACAATATATTCACGTAGAAACAGATTTTAAATCGTAATAATATTTCACATTTCCCCCCCCAATTTTTACTGTATTTTTGATCAAATAAATGCAGCCTTGGTGAGCATAAGTGACTTCTTTCAAAAACATTAAATCATCTTTTGAATGGTAGTGTCATATAATAGTAAATATATTAAAAATGTTTGATTTTAAGGACATTTTTGTTTAGATTTCTCTGCTAATTGACTGTGTTGGATTGCCACTTGTAGCCAGTAAAGCCATTTGGGAATCACTTGGTTAGACAAGCGTTTCATTGTAAACCATTCTTTATAACATGCGTTTTGAATATTGAGAGTGTGGGTGATACAATTTAAGAGTGATGATGGTCTAAAAGATGTTATTTGCACATCAGCGCCACTTCAAGTATTTAAAATTCATATTTGTCATAATTCATTAGCCGTCTAATTGGTTATGCGGTGGATGTCTGCATAAACAATCATACAGCAAACATCAGCAAAGCCGAGTTCTATAGATCATTAATCTACTCCAGTGCAGTTCTGTCACTTCAGTTCAAAGCATTTATATGTGCGAGCGTCATCCCTTCCTTGATACCATGCAGACAGCCCTGAATCTGATCACATCTGAACACCAGAAAAGAGTTCCCCATGCAGAAGGCAAACTTGTGAGATTCCTACATCTGAAATTCCCAAGCTTCAGTGCACATCGTCCTCTTCTAGCCCTCTTATCTCCAGGGAACTTGGCAGCGGAGCCGACTTCTTCTCCTTTATAAGGGATTTGTGGCAAGTGGATAATTGACTGATCGAGCAACCACTCGAAGGAAACCAATTAATGGCATTCTCCGCCATGGCATTGCCGCTGTCTTGATTTGCAGTGGAGTTTATTATCCCAGCCAATGCATTAAATATTAATGTATACCCCAGCATGACTCTTGAGGGGTTTAGTGAGAGGTATTTAGTTTGTTCTGTATTGAGTTGTCGAAAACAACTGCTTTGGGGGTTTCAGATTGGTGCATTCACAATTATTATTTATATATGGAACTATTTGTTGTTGTACGCTTTATTTTGTTTAGATAATTTATGGTTAAAATGCAATATATTTAACGTTATACAAAAAAAAATCAGGGTCAAATAAATGGTCTTGCATATGAGGAATGTTTTCTGTGCAATTATTTTTTTTGTATTATTATCATTACTCTGTAGAAATTTATTTATCTTCAAATGCCTTTGATGATTGTGCCAATTTACATGATTTGTTTCATTTTGGTGCATTATATATATATATATATATATATTTAAAAAGGCTATTCATATATATTATATATTTTTTTTATTTTATTTATATTTTAATTATTTAGCTTTTTATATTTAGTAATGTCTTATAAATAGTTTTAAATTTTTATTTACTATTTTTGTATGTAAAATGCATGTTAAGTGTGCTGACTGATCCATAATCAAGCTAATTAATTTAATTCATAATTACAGTATTTTTTTTTCTCAGCTAGACAATAACTAAATGCATTGCAATGAGCTATGAGAAAAAAATATTGAAATAAATATATTTATTATAAATAGATTTTACATTCTGAATCTAAAAATATCAATAAAATAATGTTATTTATGTGTATGTTTTTTATTATTATCTATTAATAGAGTATCATGCTAATGGCAAACTCAATTGAAAGTCACTTAAAGGGAGTTTTTATATGGCGCATGGGGTTGCATAAGCTTATTCATTGTCACTTTTGAGGTTTTAGTTCAGATGTTCTCTTAGTAGGCAGCTGCCTATGTAGTAAGTTGACAGCACACAATTGTTTTGAATAGAGCCACAGAATAGTGCTAGTCTGACAAATAATTAGCCTCACAACAGTAAAGACGATATCACGATATAAAGTGCTTGAAAATGTCCTAGTAACGTCTATATCAGTAATTAGGCCGTATTATAAAAAAGAAAATGCATCAGTGACAGCCGTGTTCAATATCCAGCGCGAATCCGCTGTTGCATTGATTCAGTACAACAGCGACGACACGGCAAAGTGTTTTGGCCCAGCAGAGGACAGCGCCAGGAGAACGGAGGAGAGCCTGACACAAAAGGACTTGATTAAAGAATAAACATTGAGGGTAATAATTAAGAAGCGTTAATGAGGCTTGCAGGTCTCATCGCCTCTGCTCCTCCAGCCCTTCAGGGCCGGGACAGACACTAGACAAGCGATTCCTAATTACGCCACGCAACTGCTGTCCTGACAATAGCCGTGATGACAATAACTCCAATGAGACTGCAAACAGATTCAGAGTACAGCGTGTCATGAATGGATTAGTTGTCAGCCACTGGGAACAATTGCTTGTTTTAAAAGGCTCGGTATTAAAAAACTAGATTTTGATATTTTTTGAGGAAATGTAAGTGGTGTTTGCCTGTTTCAAACTCATCGGCATGATTCTAGGTTATTGTGGCTGGCTGCTTTGGTTGCTAAGGTGTTTTGAGTGGTTTTTAGTCTATTGCTATGTGGATTCTAGGGTGTTCTCTGCTGTTGCTTACTGGGCCAGTAAGTAAAAAAAATAAAAAATTATATTATAAATATGATAATGATATTAAAAATGATAATGATACAGATACTCTGTAATATTCTGGCACTTAGATATGGCTCAGGTCTGAAAATAATGATCTTTAAAAAAGCATCATATGACCCCTTTAAGCTAATGGGATTTTTCCAAGTCTGATCAATAAGTAATAGTAATAGCACACAAATTTAAATTTAATTTAATTTAATTTAATAAAACGGTGGCAGAAATGGAAAGACATATCAAAATGCACTGTTTTCTATGTTAATTATTTATTTCTAAGTTAATATCATTATTACATGATAAAAATATTATCATTTTAGCAGTAGAGAACACTATATCTTGTATTATTACATGATAAGATTAGGGAACACTATTACCTAGTTGCTTATTAGCATGGATATTACTAGCGTGTTTTTTAAGTTTCACTGCAAGTAATGCATTTCTAAGTGAAACAATATATTTAACAAAAAAAGCATTTAGGACAAGACTTGATTTTATCCATCATGAATTGATTGGATCATGAAAAGTGGGCATTTTATACCAGAATGGAGAACAGAATGCGAGTTTGTCTATGGTTATTGCTTAAACATTACCCACGAGTCCCATCAGTGGGAAAGCTGTTTCAGAGGCAGAACAGCTTATTACATTTTCATAAAAGATTACAAAGACAAAAATGTGTTTTCTTAGAAATAACACGCAGTGATTGATCACACACAATGCGTTGAACATGCATTAAAGAATATAGGGTGCTTTTTCCCACTGATTTCTTACAACTCAATTCAGTATCTCTGAATGCACATAAATCCTCCTGCACTAATTTGTCTAGAACTGATCCTTCTTTAGACGAGTGTAACTGAACATGTGTCATAACAGCCCCCAACAACTCTCGCTCCATGTAATCAAAGATCCGTCTGTCTGCTAACATACCACCAGCATTATTGCCTAGAAATGCAAAATCTCATCACTTCAGCAGAGTAGATGCACGAGGAGGAGAACGCACGGACAGAAAATACCAAGAAACACAAAAGGAGCAGGGAAATAAATAGAAGGAATAAGTGTTGAGTATTTCAGAATAGATTCGGAAAGCAAGAAAGACACACAAAGAGGCTGAATATTTATTATACGGCTGAAAAATGTCTGGAAAGCGCGTTTTGGGAAAGTTTACAAGCTCGTGTCAAGGAAATGACGCCGGCTTTGTGAGACTCATTAGAGCTGTTTGGAAAAGTTTAGCAAAGTCATGTCAAAATCCCAAAATATTTCGCTCATTTTTAAACTCTTATTGCCTCTGGGCTCAATCAAATGGCATTCTGTGTCATTCTGCAGTTTTGGAAGAAAAACTGCTTGAAAACATGATTTTACACAAAACATGAATGTGGATGAAAACATTGCTCTGTAATTAATATAAAAAAATATTTTATAGTAAACTTAATATTTACCTGGGTAATGGTAATTGTGAATTAACAGGTTTTTTTTTTGGTCACGCATGCGCACCTGCATACCACTTGCACCCCTGTATATTATATTATATAGGCATTATTTTAAATGCTTTTAAAATATTATTAAGTAAAGTATGTTTCAAAGGTCATATCAGGTGGAAATGCTTGGTAAGGTTACAACTGCACAAACTCACACTTCAGAGTGTACTTGTGCTTGAACTATAATGATGGGTCTCCAAAACACACCAATTAATGAAGCAGAATTTGAATCAAAGTGTCTTGCCATTACACTGGATGTAAAAAGGCAGTCTAGTGAGACTGAGGAAATGCAGTCCCCAGACAGCCAGAGAGAGAGACTTTTGTAACACATCGTGTCTGGCGATAGAATCAGAGGGCTGTGAAACAGTCGCTTGGGTACCTTTTGATGTCCTATACTCGCTGGAGACAGATACAAGGCATAGTTTCCACATTATCTCCTATCCAGCACGGAAATCAAGCCTGCTCGACTTCACACGCTGCGTTTGAATGGGAACTATCAGTGTTCCGTGATAGCAGACGGAGAAGTGGTCCACTAATGGCTGTCTACAATCTTCATGCTTCTGTTGAACTTAATGAAGGTACATCATAAGACTAAGTGCTGATGCATTCAGACCAGAAGATCGAGGTTGCATATAGACAGGTTATTAGTGGCATTGTGACTTTTGCTCATGCCTAATTTTCCAAAACTTTTTTTTTTTTTTTTATAAAATGGGCAAAATTGATATACACTTTTATATTTTAAGAAGGGACCTGTTCCAAATCTGAAAGCAGAACCAGAAAGCATTTGCCTAGCAACCGTCCAGAGTGCCCTAGCAACTGCATTTTGCCGTCACTTTCTGCAACACTCACATTTTATGCACAAAATACACAAATCTATTATTGGTATTTTTCTTTAACCAAAAATCATGTGGCAGTAGAATGAATTAGAATCAATCAATCACAGTATACTATCTGCCATTATCAATTGTACTACTATCATATACTGTGATCGTTCCATGGTTTTCTTGAAAGTTACTTAAAGAACCACATAATTATCATGGTATATATATATAAATGCTATTCAAAATACTAATAGTTTGGGTCTGCAATATTTTTTTAATGTTTCTTATGCTCAATTATGCTCACTGCATTTATTAAAAAAGACAAGAATGGTAAGGAATATAAAATACAGTAAAAAATGTGTGTGAAATAATTATTAAAATTTAAAATAACTGTTTTCTATTTGATAATATTTTAAATTGTAATTTATTCTTGTGATGCAATGCTGAATTTTCAGCATTCAGTCTTCAGTGTCACATGATCGTTCAGAAATAAATCCAATAAGCTGATTTGAATGCTCAAGTAACATTTCTTATTATCAATGTTGACAACAGTTTAATGTTTTTTTATGGACGCCATTATTATTATTTTTTTTATTATTTTATGAATAGAAAGTTCAAAATAACAGCTTTTGATTTGAAATGGAAATATTGTGTAACATTGTAAATTACTGCATTAATGCATCCTTATAAAATTATAAAAACAATATCACTGACCCCTTTTAAAGGTGAAGCAAATAAAAAACCAGCAACATGCATTAAGTAAATAGAGTCATTTTTGACTCATTGTTGATTTTACAGCTTGCTCACAGTTGATAATATGGAACTTATCTCTGCACGTAACATCATGTTCTGATTTCTCACTTATACACACTGAGTGTTTTTAGAAGTAAAGATTGGGTTTATCGAATCGTAATATCTCTTGTTGTTCTCCTCACACTCACTCCATCTCACTTTGTAATCTGGATGGGCAGCAGAGTTTTATGTGTTTGTCTGCAGCACACAAACACCTCTTCCTCCGCCCTCTGATTAGATATTGATCAGTCTTTCCCCTTGTCTGGGACCATTCAGTCTTTTCCAGCCACTGTAAGAATTCTTTCCTCGGAAAATAAACAACATGGTAATTTTCACAGTCATTTTCTCTCCCCCCTTGAAAGCATGCCCCACACGCACATTTACAAGCAAAACACGTTCCTCAAGACAAGAGAGACTCAGTGGGCGAGAGTGTGATGGCGCCCCCTGATGGTCACTAGGAGGAGGCGCTGCATTGAAAAGGCCCTTCACTTATGCTGAATCATGTAAGGACTGTTTGAGTGAATATTCTTGAGTATTTGTGAGTAGTTGCATATAAAATATACATTCATTACACAGTTTTAAACTGAAAGTGATGCATATTTTTCAGTACATAAATGAAACAGAAAGTGAAATATCCACACAAAAAAAAATTTGGCATACACTCTAAAAAATGCTGGGTTAAAAAAAAGGGACAAACCCAGCTATTGGGTTGTTTTGAACCCAACCGCTGGGTCAAAACAACCCAATAGCTGGGTTTGTCCCCTTTTAACCCAGCGCTGGGTTATATTTAGTGTAGTTTATTATTAAATTGATTAAGTTGATTTGATTTAAATAGTCATATTTTTAGATGCATTTATTCATATTTTAGCATAAATCTGTTCATTGAAAAAACAATGAAATTCATTAAGTTATAAAATATGTACATTTGTATAATATGGCTAGCTATGGCAATATTCAATTTGTATGATATTTAAACAAGTTGGATTGATTGAAAACCTGTATGAATTTAAAACACATGTATGAATGAGAAATATGTGTCACATTAAAGTAATGGTTTACCTAAAAAAAATTGTTTAAAATGTACTCACCCCGAGAAGATCAAGATGGGTTTGTTTCTTCATCAGAACAGATTTGGACAAATGTAGCATTACATCACTTGTTCACAAGTGAATCATCTGCAGTGAATGGGTGCCGTCAGAATGAAAGTCCAAACAGCTGATAAAAACTTCACAATAATCCACAAGTAATCCACACTCCAGTCCATCTATTAACATCTTTTTAAGTAAAAAAAAAAAAAAAACTGTGTTTGTAAGAAACAAATCTATTATTAAGGCATTTAAACCATCACTTCTGGCCAAAATTTTGAGTCCATAATCTATAATATTGCTTTCACCAGTAAAAAAGTCCATCTCCTGTTGTCCTCACTTATCAAAATCCACCAGCATATTTGTTTAGAACTGTTTTTGCTTGTAAATGGTGCATGATCTGTGCATATTTCTCTCCCGATTCAGACAAGACGACTTTTTCACTGGAGAAAGCATTATTATGAATAGAGGATTTTTATTTCATAACTGTATTTCTTGAGATGTTAATTGATGGACTGGATTTGTGTGGATTATAGTTGTGTTTCTGTCAGCTGTTTGGACTCTCATTATGATGGCACCCATTCACTGCAGAGGATCCATTTTTGATTGTGTACTCACCATCAGGGAGTATCAGTAAATAAGAAAGATGTGAGACATGATCATGTTGTAGACTATGGATTTTCATTTTGTTTTTAGCATACTGTGTGACAGCTCCTCTGTTATCACAATAGCTTTTTAGTTAGGAGGAACTCCCTCGATAATGCAAACTACCTTTATTATCAGATACTAGCTTTCTCTTGTCTATGTGCAAGGTGCGTAATTCATCATCCAGCAGCAAATTCGACTCTATTCTAATTGCACGGTTCAGGGATGCATTCTAGCGGCAAGACGAAAGGGGGAAAAAAATGAAAACACAAAGCTACGGTATGAGATTTCACAATGCATTCCTAGGGCTATGAAAAAAATGAAGACAAAAATATAAAGAAAGAAGTTTCGCCGGGGAAATGATAGAGCTGGATGGTGTCGATTAAGTTCACTGGCTCATTGTGGGCTCGAGGCGAAGTCTGTCTGCTTTTTTATCTTCCTCTCATAATCATTGCATTGTACTAGTACGCTTGCAGCAGAGACTTTTGGTCATTTGCATGTGAACCGCAGGGCTCTGTGCCCTATCTTTGTGTTGAAGTGCCCATTTGTGTAGCGTTGTTGCCTTTTTAGGGTTATTTAACCATTTGTTTGCACAAAGCCAGGGTCAGGACTAAGCCTGAGCTTTGCTTTAACCACAGGATAACACACTACAGAGAATTCTGCTTTATTAGCCATATGGTGACCATTACGGGAAAGAATTGGATCTAACCCTGTCTCAATCACTCTCTATCTCTGTAGGGAACACAGGTTAGTGGTAGTTCATGCGCTCAGGGACAAGCAAGAGCTACATTGCCGCAAGCGTACAAACTCATTCATTTGTTTTTATCAGCACTGATTTTTTTTATTTTTTTTTTTATGTTTAAATGGCTATGTAAGACATGCACACTAAGTCTCTAGTATTCACCAAGTTTTATTTGAACAAAAATACAGTACAAAATTGTAATATTGTGAAATATTATTACAATTCAAAATAACAGTTTTCTATTTGAATATATTTTAAAATATTTCAGCATTACTGCATTACTTACTCCAGTCGTTCAGTGTCGTTCTAATATGCTGATTTGCTGCGCAAGGCACATTCATATTATTATCAATGTTGAAAACAGTTTCTGAAAACAGAAAACTGGTTCATGTTTTTGTGGAAACAGGATTCTTTTCAGGATTCTTTGCTGAAAAGAAAATTTGAAATAAAAGTCTTTTGTAACATTGTAAATGTCTTTGCTGTTACTTTTGATCAATTTAATGCATCCGTGCTAAATAAAAGTATCAATTTACAGACCCCAAACTGTAAAAAATGCTATTATGAAAGGTAAAAAAAAGGAGGTTGTGGAAGCCGTGACACGTGTTTGATGAATAGAAAGTTCACAAGAACAGCGTTTATTTGAAATAAACATATTTTGTAACATTATGTCCATACTGTTACTTTTGATCAATTTAATGCATCCTAGCTGAATAAAAGCATTGGTTTCTTTCAAAATAAAGAGAAAAATCTTGACATTGAAAACCCATTTAACCTTCTTTCTTCCATGGAACACAAATCAAGACCCTTTAAACAATGCCCATGATGCACAAAAAGGACACAGAAGCAACCAGGACAAACTTTAGAGTGAGTAAGTGACAGCAGAATTCTCGTGAGTGGATCGAATGCTTCTTTAAAAAAATAAAATTGGATTTGTAAAATATATTAACTCAGAGTAGATTCATTGGTTTATGGTAAGAAAAGATTTATTTTCTCTTCACCGTTGACCCATTTCTCATTTTAGTGATTTTTCCACCTTCCAGTTTTGAAATTCAAGGTCTTCAAAAGATTGCCCTCATCGTTGCCTTCATGCAAAGACCTTCAGTCCTTTACTTTTCATTTCCCACAGGCCTTTATTTCAGCTCTGAATTATGAACACACTGTGAGGTGCTTCATTGGTCAGGGCCACTTTTGTAACCTCGCTTAACAAGGAAAGACAAAGGCCAAGGACTTTCAGGAGGGAAATTGCGGGTGACCTAGGGTTTCTTCAAAGCTAAGGGTCCTGGTGGTCTTTCATGGAGAGGCGAGGTCATGTGAGCTGGTTTTTCAGCCTAAGCTTTTGATTCTGTCACGGGACTTAGGCCGAGATGAAATCAATAATGTGACTTGCAATGCATCCCACACATGTGCTCTGAGGGATGTAAAACAGATAAGAGGTTTTAACCTGTCATTCATTCCAGAGCATACGGAGGGGATAAGTGAAGATATTATATTAAGATTGTGGAAGAGTTATGACCTACGTTTTATCCTATAGTGGAAAGAATGTAGAATATGATCTCTGATTTCTAAATACCTCTGGAAGCTGTCAAGTAAACAAACCTGGGGCATTTTGTTACCAATTTTGCCCCACAAACTATATGTATATCCACATATTCTATGCTTTCTTGTGAACAATTAAATGGCAAGAGCTTTTCAAACCACTTTGGGAAAATAAGAGGTGTATTTGAGGTACAGACATCACGAGTACCGCTGATCCGAGAGCGAGATTCAGTGCTTTTACCGAAATGTTTCCTGCCATTCTCTGATTGTTCAGGAAAACATCCATTCAAGGCCTTAACAGAACTGGACGGTGTCCAAATGGAAGTAAAGAGCTGATGTCTGCTGAAAAACATACACATTTGGTCTATTTCAGGTACATAATTGTGCAGATTGCATGTTTATTTCCGATATCAAATAAATGGTTCGGATGGACCAGACATGTTTGGATAAAAATGTCTCTGCTATTTCAACTACGAGCAGTTTTATGACCCAGTTCTTTTTCTTCTGATTCTAATACGAAAAATGGTCACACTTTATTTTAAGGTCCAATTCTCACTATTAACTAACTATTAGCTTTGACGTTTGCCTGAATAAACTCCTAATTTGCTGCTTATTAATAGCTAGTAAGTTTAAGTATGGGGTCAAATTAAGGGATCTAAAATATGGCCATGCAGAATAAAGCATTAATATGTGACCCTGGACCACAAAACCAGTCATAAGGGTCATTTGAGTAGATGTATGGTTTGTTAGGATAGGACAATATTTGGCCGAGATACAACTACTTGAAAATCTGGAATCTGAGGGTGCAAAAAAATCTAAATATTGAGAAAATCGTCTTTAAAGTTGTCCAAATGAAGTTCTTAGCAATGCATATTACTAATCAAAAAATAAGTTTTGATATATGCACGGTAGAAAATTTACAAAATATCTTCATGGAACATGATCTTTACTTACAGTTTTTGCCTATTGCTTGAACACTTTTTGCAAAACTTCGGCTCATTGTGTCAAAACTTTACACACAAGCACACAAGAAAAAATTTTAAATACAATTATTAATTGCATGTATTTGGGATATGATTCTAGCCATGAATGTCATTCTCACACAAAATGTTTTCAAAGACAATATATAATCACATTTGTTGGTTAAAAATACTGTGGGGAATGTTTTTTTTTGTTTTGTTTTTTTTAAGAGTTTATCTTGTAAATGTCCACAAGGCAGAAAATGCCCACAGTTAAAGAAACACCTAAAAGCATATCTATAAGCAACTGGATAATGTGAAACATAGGTTTACACCCCCGAGAACAGCAGAAGGACTCTCATGTCAGCAGCTGAGTAGAATATAAGTATTCATGCACACTATTCTGTCTTGAGAGTGAAAGACTTCATTACCAACTCCCCTTCCTTTCATTCCACAATGCTTTTCCAGCCAGGAAGCCACTGCAGGATACCTCCACTTTCATACAGCACATTATTAGTAGGAACACCACAGGGTCAATAGTTTTATAATGGCTGCCGACTTCTTGTGTGTCAAATGTGACCGCTATCCCATGACCTCTGACCCCACTAGGCTCTTGCACCTGTGAGGCTGATTGGGAAACCCTGCTATACTCTCTATTGAAAGACGTATTCAACAGGAAAGAGGAGAGACAGGAGAGACTCCTGTGCTTCAAAACTGAATTGATTTTGTCCACCTGGAAACCAACATAAAATGGCTATTAATAGGGAACTGTGTTGAAGACTTTCCTTGTTCCTTTAGAATGGCTTAATTTAGGACATATGTGAGCACTAAAGGAATGGTTTACTGAAAAAAAGAGGATTTTGTCTTTTTTTTTTAACCCGTATGTGATTTCTGAACTCAATGAAACACAAAATAAGAGGTTATGCAGAATAGCCAAGCTGCTATTGCTCAATGCAGTTAAAAGGTGTATGTGATTAAGATTTTTAACAAATAAATAAATCACATTATCATAAAAGAAGTCCATATGATTTGTTATAGCCTATATTTCAGGTCTTCTGAAGCCATACGAGACCAATGTCGAGAAATTGTTCACTCAAAAAAGAATTTTTTTGTCTTCAATTTCAGTCCCTTGTGTGTATTTTCTATTTTCTGTTAAACACAAAATTTTAAAAAAATCACGCACATTTGAATACTCTCCTCCCATAAATTTTGTGTCTGAAAGGGAAACTCCTACAAATGCATATTCAATAAGGTCAGGCACAAAAGTAACTGTGTCCACGTCTTTTCAGTGCTAATTCGTCACTGCGCGTCTTTCGTAAAACCTGACAGTATTAGTTTAACGCCAAAAGACGGTTTGCGCTGGCGCAAGCTGTTAGTAAAACTGGCCCCAAAACCGCAGCCATTATCGATTGATTTGGAGTTTAGAAATACAAATCACTGTTGGTTTTAGCTGTAGGGAAAGCAGACGTTCGGACATTAACTCTACAATGAAATTTTGTGTTTCAAAATAATGTAAGAATGATAAGAGTGAATAATTCTTATTAATACCAAAATAGCAAATAATGGTTGAACTGTTCCTTTACGTTTGTGAAAATAATCGTGTTTTTACCAGAAAAAAAGTTTAAGGTGGACATTTTCATGTTTCAAAAAAGGAATGAAATCCCGAGGAACAGCTTCTGCTGACAAGACACAGTAACTGCCTATTCTAGCAATATTACTGCCAAATGATAATAATCATAATTACAATCGTTTTTAATTGCAAACTGCTGTGAGAGGAAATTACCTATATTGTTATTCCAGAATCCTGTGATGTTCTTACTGGGGCATTAATGAAACCGCTAGTTGTTAACGTTATGATGATGGGCTGCTTGATGGCAAATAGATCTCTTTTACTGTTAATTCAAACTCTGTCTCTATACATGTGGAGACCGGCAAAGTAATTGAATGTGTAAATCAGCTACTGAGTGGAAATAGAAATGTTTATCATGTGCGGCGAAGTGGCATGTGCCTTTTGGCTGTTTTGCCTCTTTATTAATTGGATTGTTGAAATCTTATATGAGAGTAGCCTTTGAAATTACTTAAATCTTAAGGTGAAGAAAGCAATTTGGCCACTGTATATAAATAGTTTAATCAAATCCGGCCCTGTGCTTTAAGATAGTTTGGAATGAAACTGCATAAAATTGTATCATTTACTGAGGTATGAACTAAACATTCTAAACACTTTACTTAAAGCCTTTATGTATAATGCATTATAAAAGTAGTTTTAATGCATTCATTTTGCCATTTTATAATGCATTGTATAATCTCATTAATAATTGTAACCACAGTTAAATACATTATAAGACTTGCCAATTCCTTGGGCCAATGTATTACAACGCACATTATGAATAATTATAATGCATTATAAGCTTTAATAGCCCTTTAATGCATTATACATAAAGACGTTAAGTAAAGTTTTACCTGAATTAATTATTGATTAACTTAAATTCAATCTACATGAGCTAGATGATCGAGACATTTCATAGATTGTGAAAAAAGAAAACTACAGCAAATATGTTTCTTGTCTGGAAAACTAGACCCTGACTATGTTTTTATAAGTATATATATTTTTTTTTTTTTTTTAAACCTTGCAGATAATATAATATTAATGAAATATAAACTGAGTACACTTTCTTAACTCACTTAGTAGGTGCACTTTGTATGAGGTCAATTTAAAAGTTTTACTTTTATACATTTTAAATAATTTTGTTTTAATTCGTTGTGTTCTAAAGCAGTACTTTATAAATAAATAAAGAAGCAACTGAATGTACACTGTATGTAATATACTGCACATACACAGAAAAAAAAGATTTTTTGAAGTTAAATGAAACTGATTATTATGTTTTATTATGTTTTTATTATGTTTTACAAGAAAATACAATTTCAGTTTTTTACTATCAAAACTTTCACATCCTGCTGTTTCTTCATAATTGTTTGTAAAAATGTACTAGCAATTTCTGAGTGAAAATTGTTTCAACACCATTTCTACATAATTGGGTCAAAAATCCCTCTAATTCTAAACTAATTACATTTAATATATACGAATTGCATTTGATTTATACTATAATACATTTAATTTCATTCTAATCAATGCTATTAAGTGTCCATTAAGTTTGGACTCAAGTTAAATTATTTTAAATTGTATTATTTCTGTTATAATTACTCTTTTTTAAATTATGCAGAAATTAACTTTATTTTACAAGATTGTTGCTGGGGTGTTGCTAATGTTTACTAGGGTCTTCTAGGTGGTTGTTAGGGTATTGCTAGGTGTTTGTTGAGTGGTTGCGTTAGTCCAAGCATCCACCTCTACTATGATATTGCAATCTCTAAATATGACTCAGGTCGATCTCTAAATATGACTCAGGTCGATCTCTAAATATGACTCAGGTCAATCTCTAAATATGACTCAGGTCGATCTCTAAATATGACTCACAGGCCCGAAATACAGCGTGTTTCTGCTTCCACTCAAAATAGGCATTTTCAAAATGATATAATAAATTATCTGTGGGGTATTTTGAGCTGAAACTTCACAGACACATTCTGGGGACACCAGAGACTTATATTACATATTGTAAAAAGGGGCATAATATGTCTCCTTTAAATATTAATAAAACATTGCCATTTACTAACTATAAATACATGTACTTTACAGGTGCGTTGGTACTTTTTCACCACAACTCCTGATCTTTATATATCATTGCTCATTTTTTATTATATTGCTTCATGACAGACAGAATTGATTCTAGACAGCGTCTCTTGAGAAGATCTGTCTTGAGAAACTCGTACGAGCTCTGAGACAGCTATAAGTTACCAGTTCTTTGAAACAGATAAACTGTCTGGCCTGTCATGTTCGGAGGAAATCTACTGTCAGACCTGCCTTTGCTTCTAAGGGTCCTATTTATATTGATCAAGGATTAACTCTGGCTGTCTCAGCAATAAAATAGCACTTACTGAGACAGATGTTTTTTTCTCCTCCGGTGGGTTACCTTTAGCATCAGAATTCATTTTTTTTATTTGTCACACGCTCAGATCATCTGGTAAATTAAAGTGCAATCTGAAGCACTAGGGGGAAATTCACTAAGAATCACTAAGAACTGACAGCGACTTTTACTTGCATGTGTTGTTTTAGTGCTCTATTCATTGTGTTCTTCCTTTAATTTAAAAGAATTGTTATTTATATTTAGTGCCTGGATCACAAACAACGTGCTGTTTATTTCCACTGAAACACCATGCATAAAACTGTTTAGTGAATAATTTTCAATTGGCCTTCACATCTGTGTAAATCCTATTTCAAACACCACACTTTTAAGTTCTGCATTCACTTGGAAAGTGAGTCTTGTACTTCTAAATCTGGAGGATGTGAAAGAATTTGTTTGTTTGTGTTTTTGGCAGCATCTGCCTCAACAAACTTCACCACTGGTTCATTTGCACATCACAAATCTGCTGGAGAAATTGCCACAGTTGGCTTCCAGCAGACAGAACGGCTTTCACAATGTTTGTGCAGCTTGCTTAAGGAAGCTGATATTGTCTACACAGAGGGAGGGATTTACTACGAGAGAAAGTTCAGAGAGGACATGGGCCATTTATTGGGAACATGTAAGTAGCTGGTTAGTGAGGTTATATAATTATACACTACCCTTCAAAAGTTTGGTGTGAGTACGATTTTAAAAGTTTTTGAAGTCTCTTATGCTCACCAAGGTTGCGTCTATCTATGTATCTATCTATCTATCTATCTATCTATCCATCCATCCATCCATCCACCCCCCCACCCATCCATCCAATATTTATTATAATAAATTATTATTATTATTTAATTTTTGATATTTTAGAGGCAGTGCTTTAGTTCTGTTTTGTGTTTAAATAGAGACAGTTTATACTGTAAAACCCTCTATTACTGTTGTTAAAATTGTATAACATTTCATTCACTTTGAAGCATCACAGTACATCTATTTGCATTCAAACTGACGTTTTTAAGATTGCGTGTCAAGTTAAAAAATACTGGAAATATTCAAAAACACGTCTTTTAATGTTTTTGAATTTGAGAACATATTGAGAATATACGTTTTCGAGTATGAAAACATAAGCATATTCAATTGTACCATACTGGCAACATCATACTATCCTCATAATGCACAACTAGATTATATTATTTCCATTTAGCACTGTTTTTTTTTTTTTTCTTCCTGAGACAGACCCCAATTTTGGGTCATTGACAACCAGCTGAAAATCACTCCAATATAGCATACAAGATTCAGAAATGTTTTGCATCTTTATCAAAGAAAAGAAATCATAGTTTAAGTATAGTGATGAAACATGTTCAGGTCTTGTGCGAGTAACCATCCAGAAAACTATATGTACAATGACAGTTGCAGTATGCATTTTCTTTTCTTTGACGCATTTCTACATTTAGGATATTGTAGATCAATAACTGGAAGCCCACCAAGAAATTAACAAATTTGTGTTTGCTTTGACTCATTTAAACTACAGGCTCAATCAGTATCTTGGCTTCTGAGCTCTGATAGTGCAGGTAAACCCTCTTTTCCATGCCAAGAGTGCACTATATTCCTGCATCCCCCACTAGAGGTGCAGAAGAAAGCAATGAAACATGTGGTGGGCCAAATGAATGTAGCAGCAATGCTTGTGTAACAGTGTATTTACAGCATTCCAGCAGAATTCCTTTTCCCCACCAGCTGCCAGTGTTAATATCCACTCCGCAGGGAGGAAGTCTTCCTTCCTTCCTCTTTCCTTCCCCCCACAATGGATTTGCAAGGACATCTTTTGAATGAAAGCATTAAAGAGCCCACACTGGTGGTCACGTCAAACATGACTGGCCAAGCATGTTTCATATTTTGACAGGCCTCTCCGCTGCTTTTCAGAAATTTGCAATGAAAAGATACATGCATATTTTAAATCTGAGTTTATTGCTACAGTTACATTTCCCCAAACTTTGTCCAGTTATATATAGCGGACATTTGAGATGACATATTCATGTGCAAAAGAAATTTCTGAGTGAAAATTGTTTCAAATTTGTATGTATGTATGTATGTATGTATGTATCTATCTATCTATCTATCTATCTATCTATATTGATTTTCATATGCATTTTGAGAGCTGGTGGGTTTAGTTCAAGGCACTTTATTCCGGAAGAAAATGAATTGGGAAAATACTTCTGGAACGAAGGCTGTTGAAGAGGGGCAGAGAATATTGCCCTCAACAGACATATTTATATATCGTGCCAATATTTATTCAACAAAGAGTGTATTAAAAAATGTTCTTGTGCAAGTAGTCCTTACTGCTTGACATGCACTTTGAACAACACATCTTGAGGAAAATTATGTTATTAAATGAGAAACTTGTGTAAGTAGTGTTGGAAAACTGCGTCTTCAAATAAATATGTCATGATTGAATGCAAACTCAACTGTAAGTGTTCTTATTCTCATTCTTTAGAAGTGCATTTCATATAAATCTTGTAAATTATGTGGACATGTAACATACAAGAAATTGCATGGGAGTTAAAGTAGCAATTATGTCTGAGAGGAGAAAATGGTGTAGTGATATTAAGGGAATAGTTCAGGAAAAAAATGAAAATTTGCAGAAAATGTATTCACCCTCAGGCCATCCAAGATGTCGATGGGTTTGTTTCTTCATCTGAACATATTTGGAGAAATGTAGCATTCCATCACTTGCTCACCAATGAATCCTCTGCAGTGAATGGGTGCCGTCAGAATGAGAGTCCAAGCAGTTGATAATAACATCACAATAATCCACAAGTAACCCACACCACTCCAGTCTATCAGTGAAATGAAAAACTGCGTGTTTGTAAGAAACAAATTAATCATCGAGGTGTTTTAAATTCACACTGTCACTTTTGGCCAAAATATGAATCCATAATCCATAATAATACTCCCTCCAGTGAAAAAGACCTTCCCCTGTTGTCCTCTCAGATCAAAATCCAATGACATATTTGTTTATAACTATTTTGGCTTTCTCTCCTGATTCAGACAAGACAACTTATGAATAGAGAACTCATATTTTAGTTAAAAAAGAAAAATTATTGATGCTTTTCACTTCACAAGATGTTAACTGATGGACTGGAGTGGTGTGGATTACTTGTGGATTATTGGGATGTTTTTATCAGCTGTTTGGACTCTGATTCTGACGGCACCCATTCACTGCAGAGGATCCATTTGTGAGCAAGAGATGTAATTCTACATTTCCCCAAATCTGTTTCTCTTGGATGGAATAAGGATACATTTTCAGCTAATTTTGGAGACCCTTTTGATTTGCATTCATTTACGGTTGATTCAGAAATCAAATTTTGTGTACAAAACGCCACTTTACTGTTCTCAGTGTAAGACAAAATATGGCATTGAACTAACATTTATGGAGGGGAATTATAAGAAAACAGGAGGTGTATAGTTAGCATTTGTGACTTGACTGAACATGAGCAAAGGCAGTCAATGAATAAAAGAGTAGAAAAACAACCTCGAGCCTGTAAAGAGGACATTTCAGGAAGCTCTCGCTCGGCCGACCACTTACATATGCTCTAAATTTGGCAGCTTTAATTTTCTAGGACGTTTCTCTCAGAAGCCGAGGAATAAAAATGTTATAGCTCGGAACATACAAATGCAAATATGATAAACATGAGTACCTAAATAAAGATCGCAGCCTCCAAAGACACACTACAACTATAAATAAGAGTGAGCGAAAAAGATAAAAGACTAATCCAGTCGAGACCAAACGCTCGGCATGCAAATGTTCCGTGTCCTTTTCTCGGTTGCTGGGCAATAACGGTTTGCATTCGAATCTTACTTTTTGTTGTTGTTGTTTTGTATCCATTCCTCAATAAGTGTAGCCACCAGAAGAATGAAGCCCAGGCCTCTGGAGTTAAATTAAGTTGTAAACCCGGCAGGAATTGCTAAGCGTTCCACCAAGCCCCTTTTTGCTATCAATCGCTCCTTTATACTAGCTGTCGCCTCCTTCCACACCGGATGTTTGCAGTGGTCTGCAGCTGTTGTTTGAGGCCTAGCAGGGCTACAGAGCTAAAGCTGGCAGAACGGAGAGAGGGGAACCATGTTAGGGGCCTGGGAAAGGTCCTGCCTCAAATCGCCACACATGCTGTTTGGTAATTAGTTTGGCTATGTGCAAAATTAGCCAGCTAGTATCCATTCGGATTGGGGAGCTGGTTTTGCTTTTTAATAATTTACACATGCGAGCAGAAATATGTTTGTGGGAGGACGTTGGACAGGAGATCATGTTGGTTTAAGTGTTTGAATGGCTTTCTTTCAGCACTTGAATGGGCCAGAAAAAGCCAGGTGAAGACGGGCAAGTTGCGACATGACGCCGGGTTACACCACATTGCATTTAATAGCCAACATTCTCTGCGCAATCACGAGAACATACTAAATGTCAAAAGTAATGAATGGAAGCGAATCAATTCTTTTTATTGCCAAGCAATTCAGGGTGGGATGGTTACACAGCTGTCTATAAATCTATCAGCAGTACGGAAATGTGTGCCATTATTTCACAAAGTGATCACAAAAATAAGAAAAAGAAGTTGCATCCATTTTTCATTACGTACTGGTAATAATCTGGTGGTTTTTTTTTTTTTTTGGATGGTTTGACATTAGTATAGTGGAATCACATCATCAGGTAATTAAAATAATAGTAATTGTTCTTATTGTTAATTATAAATAATAATTATTAATTCTACAATTAATAAAGCATTGATTAAAAAAATTAATCAACAGATTATTATTATTATTATTATTATTATTATTATAAATAATTATTATTAATTATTACAATTATTAATGCATTGATTTAAAAAAATAACAATAAAAATAATTAACTGTATTTTCTTAATTTTATTTTAAAGATTGTTTGCTAATTTTGTTGTTTTTGGCTGCCAGTAGGAGTAGTAGTAGTATTTAATAATAACAATAAAAATAGAAAATTTATAGAATATTAGATTTATATTATTCATTGTATTTACTTAATTTTATTAATTGTCCATTTACAAATTTACAAATATTATTTTTTAGCTTAATTAATTTTATAATTAATTTTATGTGATTGTCACACAAAAATATATTTACAAAATACTAATTCACATTTTTAAAGTGCATGATGTTTTAAATTATTAGAAGTAATAGTAGTTGTAGTTAATAGTAGTGGCTAATGTTATAGAAAAGGTATATGTAAATAAAGATATGTAAAATAAAATATATGTAAAAAAACTATTATTTTATTGCACTAAGGTGCCTTCTGTTTTTATTGTACATATGTGGTCTTTATTACGCTGCCACACACACACAGCCCACCCTCCTCAGGGTATGGAAGGAACAACAAACAAAAAGCTCAAGACCACAAGAGAGGCTGCAGGAAAAAATATTCCTAAAACACAAACAAAGTGTCCCTGCACTGTTTATAATGCACGAGAAGCTGAATGGAGAAAACACTTTTGTCTTGAATCGTCATTAAAGCACTCGCCTCCCTCTACACAGCAGTCCTCAATGCAGCTGCCAGACGCAAAGAGGAAGTTACCAATCATCTCTGTCTGGATTTGCATTTTTGTCTTGTCTCTCAGCGGCCGTCCACATCCCCTCCACCCTCTCTTCTCTGTTTTGGCACTTGTGCTGTACTTAGAGAGCAAGAATGCAGACACTCGCTCTTTGTGTACTTGACAGGGGCTTGATACCACAGGATACATGCACTTCTTAACCTTGCCAGGACTGCCATTACTGGGTGTATCATGGGGTGAAATGTGCTTGTATCTCTTTTATGCTGCTGCTCTGATTGACAGGAACACTAAAATACGTGAGAGTTTGGCCGGAACTGCAGTTTGGGGATTACTTTCCGCTTTCAAAGAATGCTTTAGGTAGGAAGCTAAAACAAAATGGAACCACTGGCAATGGAACCACTTTTTTATTTATTTATTGGCTATTTAATAGAGTGGGGCAAACCCTTGATATGTCCTGACCCAACTTCCTGTGTCAGCAGGAACTACGTCCACACAGGCAAGAAACACTATTCAGCAAAAATGCATTAAATTGATCAAAAGTGACAGTAAATATTTAGGAAAATTCTAATTGAAATAAATGGTATTCTTTCTGAACTTTTAATCTTTGATAATTTAAGAAATGTTTCAAGCAAATATTAGAATGATTTCTAAAGGATCACATGACACTGAAGACTGGAGTAATGATGCTAAAATTCAACTTTGCATCCTAGGAATTAATTACATTTTAAAATATATTGCAATAGAAAACAGTTATTTCAAGTTGTAATATGATTTCATAATATTACTCTTTTACTGTATTAAAAGAGTACAATAATAGTCCATTATTGAATAATTAAAACATTAAACACAATACATTTGAAATCAGACTCACTTGTGGCTTATACAGAAGAATATACAGCACTTTCTGGGTGTTTTTTATCCTTTTTTTTCTATAGCTGCTATGTAACAACCCTGCACAATCTTGTACATTCCTGCTTATCTTAAATTCTGTTACACCAAATACACAAAATAATGATCTTTAAATGATGATCTTTAGCATCATATGACCCCTTTAAGTCTACAGTATACTGTCCTGCACATTTTATTTAATATTTTATTCTTTATTTTTATTTTTTCCATACCAATATTTATATATAATTTTATTTTGTGTTTGTATTCTATAATAATTGCACTGTCCATGGAGCGGACCTGACTTACATTTCACTGCTGGTTATATATTCTCTATATAACCGTGTATGTGACGAATACAAATCTTGAATCTTGAATATACCCTCATTTAACCACCTCAGAGCACATGATTGATCTTTATGAAAAGTTAATACATTATGAATTCGATTTTTAGGTGTGGAACTCTATAAGCTCTTTTCTTAGTCTATTTATGATTGTTTCTCCAAACCAAAGTGGAAATGAAGAGGTTAATCTCTCCTTTCCTGCACATATGTGGCTGTCATTAGCAGGACCACGGGACAAGTCTCTTTTTCCAAATCTCTGAGAGTCCCATGTGTGCGTCTGCCCCAAAGGGAAGGGAAGGGGGGACAAATCTCTTTTTCTGAGCTTCCAAAATCCCAATAGTCTTTGTGTGCCTCTGCCCTGAGGGCCCAAGTAGCCTCCCGGGACATGAAGTATTGATTTAGCAGTTTCCTGTGAGCCATTCAGGCCGCACCAAACAAACCATGAACGAGGGAGCGTATGGACAGCTCTTCAAGTCCAGCAGGAACATGAGAAGGACTGGAGGAGAGGAGAGGAGGAGGAGGAGGAGGAGGAGGAGGAGATGCAGAGAGAGAGCGAGTGAGACCTTTGAGAATGTGCTCTCCAGAGCTAGCACAAGTTAATGATGGGGAACCAGGGCGAATTCCCCGAGCGAAGCAGAGCAGCTTTCAAGATGGGCTGCACTGATCCACTGCCAGACACCAGAGAGAGAGGGAAACACAGGGGGAGACAGTAAAATAAAAAGAGAATAAGAATTATAGGGAGACAGTGACAGAAAGATTGGAGACATGTAGGAGAAAGGGTCTTCCTGAATAGAATAAAAAAAACAGGTATGTGTATACGTGTAGATCCCTACATTTCAAGTCATATTTATTTATATAGTGCTTTATACGGTACAGATTGTTTCAGCTTCACAGTCACAAACAGAAACAGAAACAGTGTTTATGTTGCATAATTCATCAATTATGAAACAAATTCAATTTCAGATGTAAAGCAGCTCTATGGAAGGCTAGTGTATTTATTCAACTCAATTTAGTTCAATATTGATTCAATTCAGTTCGGTGGCAGTACCTATCGTTGCAAAAGTCATCAATTATAAAACAAATTCAATGCAGCTATAAAGCAGCTTGGGGATTAGTTTGGGGACCAATTCTCACTGTTAACTATTAACTCAGACTTTTGCTTCAGTAAACTCCTAACTTGCTGCTTATTAATATTTAGTACGTTTAGGTATGAGGTGTGATTAAGGGATCTAAAATATAGTTGTGCAGAATAAAACATTAATATGTTCTTTACCAATATGCGAGTAATATGCTGCTAATAAGCAATTAGTTAATAGTGAGAATTGGTCCATAAACTAAAGTGTTACCAGCAGATCTACAAAAGCTCAACTCAGTTCAATTTGTGTTCTCCTCTGATAGTGTCAGTGCAGTCACATTCATAATATTACTAAATATAAATTGCCTTTTTAACAGTGAACAACAATTTAGAACTTCACTACAGTTAAAAAAAAAGTATGCATTTTGTTTTCAGAAAAGACTTCATGATATAATTTTTTTTATTTTAATTGTGATGCTCTAGTACAGATTCTCTGACACCTCATAAACTGAAGCTTCAGTGGTCTGTTCCAGTTTGCCAGTCCTACAACTGACAAATGGAAGACAGATATAAAAAATTCATAATTTCTATAGTTGTGTCATGCTTATTAAAAATAGTTAGAATTACCCCTGTCAAGTTTAGAACATTTCACTCCTCATTATGTACTGTGATATCATGCTATCAAGCGTTGTAGATATTCTTTTTATGTGGGAGTTGCAGATTATACAAACTTGCTACATGCAGAGCAAGGGTGCCAGGTTAAAGGGATAGTCCACCTAAAAATGAAAATGCTGTCATTGTTTACTCAGTTTCTTTCTTCTGCTGAACACAAAAGAAGATAATTTGAAGAATGTTGGTAACCAAACAGTTGATGTTAGCCGTTAACTTCCATAGAATTTTTTTATTTTTTCCCCCCATTATATAGAAGTCAATGGCTACCGTCAAATGTTTGATTACCAACTTTCTTCAAAATTTCTTTATGTAGTTTGACAGAATTTTCATTTTTGGATGAACAATCCCTTAAGTCTTTGTAACACTATCATTCAATAGTTTGGGGTCGTATTTAAGTGTTTTTGAAAAAAAAAAGTATTTTATGCTCACCAAGGCTGTATTTATTTGATCAAAAATACAGTAAAAACAGCAATATTGTGAAATATTATTACAATTTAAAAGAACTGTTTTCTATTTAAATATGTTTTAACATGTAATTTATTCCTGTCATGCAAAGATGAATATTCAGCAGCCATTACTCCAACTGACTGACCTTAACAGTAGTGTATTTCTGCTGTTAGTTCTTGATTCTGTCCTTGATTCTAGTTCTTGCTCTGTTACCTTGAAACTATGTCTGTTCAAATTTGCTGACATTACTCAAGGAAAGAGATATATATTGCACAAGTGGCTGATACAGTTTGTTAAAATGTAAAATTTTTCCCGTTTTGAAACTGAAACTTGATGTGGATTCTTTGTGTGACTCATTCACTGTGTCACTCGAGTAATGATGCATTGTGACCGATTCCACATCGGCCCACTTAGGAAGTAAGAAATAATGATGACTCTATAAAATTCCTCTGAAAAAGACTGGAGATTTGAAGCAAGCATCAGACACTGAATCCTTACCCTGTTTCCATCCTTCAGGAAGAAAAACAAGGCCTTTTGAAAAGCAGTCTTTAAGAATTGAAAGCCCAAGTATCCCGACCAGCGCACAGGCTGCCAAGAGGCCAGGGAAATCTGATACATCCTCATTGGGTGCCTTAACAAAGATCTATTGAGGCCTGGAGAGGACTCTGATTGTGGAGGAGAAGGGGGTAAAAAAACAAAAAAACCTGGGGCCATGACAGGCATCCGGTAAGGGGATCATTCTGTCCTCCCTTAACATTCCCCCGGGTGGCCTGGAAGACGCCCAATAAAACAGGGCTGGCTAAGGCAACGGAGGTGTCTGTGTTTGTGCCTGAGGGGAGAGAGCTATTATCCTGCCGACGACACCGAGTTGAAACCATTTCTACGGTTCAGGTCTTTAACCTCTGCGCTGATTAAGGTTATCCGAGTAATTTAGTGGAAGCGGTATCACATTATGGTAGACTTATGAGGTGGAAATTAAATTTGGCTCCAGGCTTATAAACTCTGGGGAGGAAGCGATGTGGAAGTGGATGCACATGGGTGACTTCCTGTTGATTTTGTTCACCAAGGGCGTTTTTAGGCTTAACGAGATGATGTCTTTTTATCAGGTTATCTGTAAGTGTGTATATATACACATGCGCTACTAAAGGTCGCATGCCATAACTTTTTTGTGCTTCTGGGGTTGTGCATAGAATTTAGTTTTCTTTTGAATGCCACATGTGCGCATTAATCATCATCTAAGCGTCTTAAAGTGACAGTTCGCCCAAAAACAAACACTTTATTTTATTTTGTTATATAAGCTGTTCTTTTTTGTATAAAAACTGACATTCCAATGGAAAAAAACTGGGTAACACTTTAGTATAGGGACCAAATAGCACTATTAACTAGTTGCTTATTAGCATGCAAGTACAGATGTAAAATATGAATTTGATATATAATAATATTCCAATATTAATCATTTTCTAATATATTAATTTATTATTAATATATTCTAATATATTAATGAAATGTTAAAAATTTAATTATAATGCATTTTAACTTTGGCTACAATTATTTATTAAAATATGTCAGGCATTACAACATATATTATGAATAATTTTATAATGCATTATACATACAGGCTTTAAGTAAAATGTTGCCATTATTTTTTCCCATTACTAATTCATATATAATAAGAGTAAAATTGCACCCTAAAAGTATATTAAATCAGCATATATTTTAAGATAAATGTTATACATTTATCTGGCATATGATAGCTTATGATAATTAGAAACAGACAGAAAATTAAGTTATTAAAGGTCCTGAAATTTCATATTTAATCACATAAAATAAGTAAATACCTACATACATACAAACAAACCTTTAGTTGTCAGTTAGATACATGACATGAAGGATCAGATTTCCTTTAATAATGACCTAAATTTGTCCTGTTCCTGATGTTATATGAGAGAAAATATACATTTGTTATTTTTGGGTGAGCTATTCCTTGAAGATAATTTGTTTTAGCCATTTATGGTTAACGGCAACAGCACTTGTCGCAGTGACCTGACATATGGAGTTTACAACACTCATCACACATCACTGCAATGAAAACACTGCAGCATTTTAACAATGTATGGCGTATTGCAAAGGCTTTAAGTAAAATGTTGCCATTATTTTTTCCCATTACTAATTCATATATAATAAGAGTAAAATTGCACCCTAAAAGTATATTAAATCAGCATATATTTTAAGATAAATGTTATACATTTATCTGGCATATGATAGCTTATGATAATTAGAAACAGACAGAAAATTAAGTTATTAAAGGTCCTGAAATTTCATATTTAATCACATAAAATAAGTAAATACCTACATACATACAAACAAACCTTTAGTTGTCAGTTAGATACATGACATGAAGGATCAGATTTCCTTTAATAATGACCTAAATTTGTCCTGTTCCTGATGTTATATGAGAGAAAATATACATTTGTTATTTTTGGGTGAGCTATTCCTTGAAGATAATTTGTTTTAGCCATTTATGGTTAACGGCAACAGCACTTGTCGCAGTGACCTGACATATGGAGTTTACAACACTCATCACACATCACTGCAATGAAAACACTGCAGCATTTTAACAATGTATGGCGTATTGCAAGTAGCCAACAATTGGCGCAGCTGATCTAACAGCCGCTTTGCACTCTTCCCGGGGTGTTTCCTTTCCTATCCCAGCTGAATTAGTTTATAGGAGCCTTTCACACAACACGCTCCCACTAAATTTAGCACATCATTAGTTTCACAGTTTTCATAACACCAGTGCAGGGCCATTCCTCTGCTTTTTGTATAAAAACTGACATTCCAATGGAAAAAAACTGGGTAACACTTTAGTATAGGGACCAAATAGCACTATTAACTAGTTGCTTATTAGCATGCAAGTACTATTAACACATTGGCTGTTTATTAGTACTTATAAAGCACATATTCTGCATTGGTATTTAATCTGTTTTGATTTTATTTTTTACTGTAAAGCACTTTGTGACTCCTCCTTGGCTGTGGAAGGTGCTATAAGCAGCAAGTTAGGAGTTTATTGAGGCAAAAGTCATAGTTAGTGGTTTGTTAATAGCAAGAATTGGACCTTAAAATAAAGTGTGACCAAAAAATGTATTAGATATAATGCATTAATTATGCCTTGTAATTCACCTTATAATGCATTTTATTCCAGTGCAGGGCCATTCCTCTGCAGACGGTTGTCATGGCAATGACAGATCTCATCACAGCTCTGAATCAGAATTTGTTTTAAAATAATTTCTAGCTTATTTCTAGGCAGTACAAGGGAACTAAAACAACCTCATGCAGCAACACTCTTGGCTTTATAAAGCAATTTGTGCATGAGATCTAGTGGACCAATATTTCACTATTATTTCTTTTCAGCCTTAATGTTAAGTTTTACAATAGTGAAAACTAGCCATGGAATGTGCAAATCATTTCAGGAGTTTGAAGTATGAATAAAAAAGTTTGAAACACACCGCTCACATGTGTGCCAACATCTAAAAAAAAAAAGAAAGGGAAAATGTATATTTGAGCCAAAAACATAAGTCACTATGACTGAATCAAACCAACTACGAAAAGTGAAACAAAGGAAAGTAATTCTATACATGAGATAAGGCAGAAATAGCATCCCACCGCCCCTAAATATGTGGTTAAATGAACTGGTTAGTAGGTATTTTCTTATGACTTTGACATCTCTGTGATCATTTATTGCTCTAAATGACAAGTTGACTTATGTATATAAAATATTGAATACTACATGTCGATATATTTCTGATTATTTGTTAAAGTAAAATTTTTGCATTTTATAACAACGTTTTTATACAGTGGCACAATATATCTATTCACACAGTTACCCATGAGGTATGTTCTCTTTCTGTGGATAAATACAAAGGTTATTTGCATTCAAATAAAGACTGTTTTTTTAAAGGTTAATTACTCGTTTTGATCTAGGTTGCCGCAACATCAGAGTCTATATCCGGATTAAAAACTTTTCTCCAAATACTTTCGTTATTATTTAATGTTTGCAACATAGAAATGTAGCCTACTGTGTAAGTGAAAGGAAAACTTGAAATCGCATCATATGACCCCTTTAAAAGCACGTGCGGTGGATACAGCGGCAACTTTCTGTCATTCAGCAAGCGCTCTGTGTGTGTCAGTCCTATTTACTGTTGTTTGTCCCGTTGCTGCATTATCATGCCTAAATCAGCCAGCAAAAGTAGCCTACTGTGTAAGTAGACTGTTTGTGTAGACTGTTTCAAACATAAAGCTTAGGCTACATGATGAGCGCTGCCAGGAGTTAAATTGGGATTTGCTATGTGGGGGGGGGTCAGTCCTATTTACTGTTGTTTGTCCCGTTGCTGCATTATCATGCCTAAATCAGCCAGCAAAAGCAAACATAAGGGCGAGAGCAAGCACCGCTATAGACTGTGTGTTCCTCCCTGTCCTCGCTACATCACGGACGGGGATACACACAGTTTATGTGTGGCTTGCTTGGGAGCGAAGCACGCTGAGTCAGCTCTCGAGGGGGTCAAGGCTCACTCTACCCGAAGCGTGGCGGCCTCCAAGGCCTTCCTGTCGGGTGCCTCTATGCAGGACATTTGTAACACTGCGGGTTGATCCATGCCGCTCACGTTTGTGAGGTTCTATGACCTCGATATGCATGCTCTTCCACATTAGACAGGGATTTGAAAGTCTGGCGGCGTGGGCATACTCGTTCCCATAGCGTTTTCCGGCACAGCTCGAGTTCCTGAAGAGGAACGTCTCCAGTTTACGCATGTAACCATGGTTCCCTGAGGGAACGAGACGCTGCGTCTCCCTGCCATACTTCCGGCATCCCTGCGAGCGCTTGCTTCATTTCCCAGAAGCTGCCGCTGTATCCACCGCACATGCTTTTAAGCTTCCTGGTCTCTACGTCACCCCACCCGTGACGTCTCGCCCATCCATTGGACTGATTACACGTGATTCAGAGTGTGGTCACGCTGAAGGCATTCCCATAGCGTTTTCTGAAGCAGCGCCTCGTTCCCTCAGGGAACCATGGTTACATGTGTAACCTGGAGACGTTTTCACTTAAGACATTAATTGATGGACTGGACTGGAGTGGTGTGGATTACTTGTGGATTATTGTGATGTTTTTATCAGCTGTTTGGGCTCTCCTTCTGATGGCACCCATTCACTGCAGAGGACCCATTGGTGAGCAAGTGATGTAATGCTGAATTTCTCCAAATCTGTTCTGATGAAGAAACAAACTCATATCTTGGATTCCCAGAGAGTGAGTACATTTTCAGCAATTTTTCCTTTTTGGGTGAACTATTGCTTAAATTAATTTAGCATGGATCATGTGCCCTCTGAAGACTGAAAAGCATCTTTGAAAATCTGATTTGAAGATTATATTATCCTCAAATTATATCTGGATGACATGCAGATCTGCAGTCAACATGTAAGTCAAAAAAAGCAAATTAGAAGGTGGTCAGGAACTACCAATGCTTGTGCAATTTTAACTTTTTTAAGTAGAAAACCACAGGAGAATGTTGAAGAATGCACTGGCCACTCGTCTTTATATAATTAAAGTTAAAAGGAACTTGTAGAGCTCCAAAATGACAATTAAGAATATATAGTCCATATGACTCATGAAATATATGACTTGAAGTTATTTGATAGCTTTGTGTGAGAAGCAGACTGAAATTCAAATTTAAATTGTCTTCAAACCTGACAAAGACGCTATATCTGAATGGATGCAGACAATGAAGGGCAATATTTTTATAGGGAATAATGGCTTACATTAAGATTTATTCCTCTCACAAAGTTGCCGTATGACTGCAGAAGACAGTACAAAGGTCATATGGACTTCTGTTATGGTGCTTTTTGTGATATTTTGAAGCTTAGAAGCTTTAAAAAGGTCCTGTATAAGATCCTAAAGGGCAGATATCACAGCCAGATCAAGAGCTTATTTTCATTCAGTTATAGTATAATTGTCCACGTATGGCCTGGAGTTTACTCTATTTAATTCAAAGGTTTTAGTACATGTCACTCTTTCTCAAGTTATGAACACTGTAAGGTTCGCCTTTGATGGGATTTACCGAATCGATCATGTTCTCTTGTGACGGGTGTTATAGAGGTTCTGACAAGTGGACGAAAGTGAAGACATATATCACATCCAAAGCTGTGGGATTAGAAGTCCGAAAGGAGAAATAAAACTGTAGACACACAGACAGCCCTGGCCTTTGATTTGAAATCAAAACTTAACATTTAAATCATACCGAAGCAAAAATAAGTATATATTTGTGGTCTAACTTACATACTGATTCATTACATACCGATTCATTAAATTCACTTCTAAACTGCTAGATATGCATATAAATAAAAAGATAAAGGAGAAGAAAAAGATTGTATTATCTCTATGTTTTCTTTTTATAAAAATGGCATTAGAATATATTATTTTAAAAAAAGGAAAAAAATGATTTCAAAGACATTATAAAATATATGTGATTTTTTTTTTTCCTTTTTCTTTTCTTAATTATCTGCAACTGAGAGGGAATGAGCTGTTGTCAAAGATGTTAAAACTTTTACCGAATCGATCATGTTCTCTTGTGACGGGTGTTATAGAGGTTCTGACAAGTGGACGAAAGTGAAGACATATATCACATCCAAAGCTGTGGGATTAGAAGTCCGAAAGGAGAAATAAAACTGTAGACACACAGACAGCCCTGGCCTTTGATTTGAAATCAAAACTTAACATTTAAATCATACCGAAGCAAAAATAAGTATATATTTGTGGTCTAACTTACATACTGATTCATTACATACCGATTCATTAAATTCACTTCTAAACTGCTAGATATGCATATAAATAAAAAGATAAAGGAGAAGAAAAAGATTGTATTATCTCTATGTTTTCTTTTTATAAAAATGGCATTAGAATATATTATTTAAAAAAAAGGAAAAAAATGATTTCAAAGAAATTATAAAATATATGTGATTTTTTTTTTTCCTTTTTCTTTTCTTAATTATCTGCAACTGAGAGGGAATGAGCTGCTGTCAAAGATGTTAAAACTCTTTTAGTTCTCCATTCAATCTCGGCAAAACACTGGGATTGAATCATATTCCTTCATACTACTCATTAATGGAAACCGTCCATGACAACAACAGCTTTGAAGAGTGCTGTAGATCAAATGAAGCACTTTGTTTAACATTGCATGGGTTGTCACATGCTTTTGGGGAGAACATATCAAGCACGGCTTTTAGCTTTAACTGGCTAAACAGAGCAGAAATTGTAACACCATTTGCACTTGAAAGTCCTTTATCTCTGCTTTGAAGGGTTGGGGATAAAGGAGGTGTGTGGAATCAAGCCCTCTAAATCACTTGTATTTTAGACTTTGCATGAGATGTGTTGAAAGGCTATTTAGACACAAGGATAGGCAGAAGGTGAGAGCCTTTTGGGATTGGGGTAGTGGGTATCCCACTAAAAGCCTTTCACACCTATCTTTCAGACAGATTTCTCTTTAGAGCCATCCCTACGGTGAAGGCCACAGCTGACACGCACAAAGCGGCCTGTGTTGAGCTGACACAGGATTAGATTTATGTCGGCATTATACTGATAGCACTATTCATCTGGCAAATATCCAAGATAAAATTGCTATTCAGAAAGAGAGCATGAGAGTATGCCTACAGGCCATGTTTTCTCCAAGAATCCGAGGCTTGTTGGGGCTGATCAAGAGGCATTTTCTTTAACACGTCTATCCTGCCATGCCTGAAATGCCAAACAGATCCTGAAACATAAGTCTTTCTCAGAAATGTGGCGCGCGAATAGCCTCGGGTCTGAGTTGCTCCATAACTACATAATTTCCATCCAGCTAGCTTGTTTGTAAATAACATTGTTCACGACTGCCTCGCAGTTATGTATGAGAGCCATCTTACAGAAGATCAGAAACATAACTCAGAGTGCTTGAGGTGTGGAGTAACACAGTTACTGAAGGTTACAGATGTCAGTCTAGCTCAACTACTGTTGAGTCTTTAGTAGATCTGTCAGTGGAGTGAAGGTACATTTTTCTTAGTAAAACGTGGCGCACATAAAATAAATGGTACTTATAAATAATGTTTTAAAAATACCAGAACCAAATGCCATTTAACACACCCAGCTAACACAAAAATATATCCTAAGAATATTTTACTAACATCCCTATTAAGCTATGAAAACATTATTTCTCTAAACATTTAAAACGTCCAGTTTTTGAAAGGTTTTAAAAAATGTATGTATTTATTTGTTTGTAGTTTTGGGAACGTTCTATTTTGCATAATTGTGTATTATGGGACATTATTAGAATGTTACTTTTGAATGTTTGTTTTCATTTAAAAAAAAATAATTTAAACAA
>NW_015623473.1:465505-493786 GCF_001515625.1 Sinocyclocheilus rhinocerous | reverse complement strand
TTTTGCATGATCGTGTATTATGGGACATTATTAGAATGTTACTTTTGAATGTTTGTTTTCATTAAAAAAAAAAAAAATTTAAACAAACCTGCAGCCTTTAGCCATTTTTCCAGAGAAAAAAACATTATATATATATATATATATATATATATATATATATATACATACATACATACATACATACATATACAGTATGTTCTGCAAATGTAGGAAATTGGGATTCTGCTAATGTGCTTCTTTTTTAAATTAGTGACACACATATGCAACATACAACATTCAACATACACATATATGTATATAATGCAGCCAGTATGAGTTGAGCACAATCCAACTCCCAAATAATCACTCTACACAGCCATTTCATTTTAGTGAATCAAAAGCATAGAGCGTAACCAATGTAATTCGATTCCTGAACGAATATGACTCCACTGAGCCGCTTCAGATCAACCTGTGTATTGTGGTTCCCAAACAACTGACTCTTATGATCCGGTTCCTTTTAATGAATGAAATACAGCACAACCAGTCTAGTCCGACTCCTGAACAAATGACTCTAATGAGTCAATTGTTTTTAGTGAATCATACACAAATAACTGTGGTACTTAAAGTAGTGTTGTTAATTACTGCCTGTTTATATGACATTTAGTAGCTAATGATACATATTATGTGTCAGTAGTAGTACTACATTAAGGTAAATCAATGAAATATTTAGTATTGTTGTGTAGAATAATGCCAGCTATAGGACAGCATTTATGCAGCCTCTAAAAAGACTGTGAAAGGTCATTAAAAAGTCCTGTGCAAACACACTTTTAAATCTGATTATTATTGAAATTATCATGTTGCCCCAAATATGTATTCCTTAAAAGTATTAGAAGAATAGTTTATGGAATCATTAAGAAACTGGAGTTGACCTGGAATCATTAAGTTCTATGCTATTCCCATTCCTTCTCAAGAAATTGACATACTAATATTTGAATTCATTTTTTGCATAGGTCTACTTTGCCTCAAGTCAAAAATCTGTCTGCAGTTAGGGTTTAGGTCAGGATATATATTAATACTGCAATGCACGACACAGCATATTTTGAAGAGATCCACTAGTGTATTATTTTCCAAACTTTAAAAAACTAAACTGATTTTTCCCATTTGGCCCTGTGCATCACGACACTTAGAAGAAGTTATCACCACCGTGGGCTCAAGAGTTCAACATGATTTATGACAAATTCAGCCTGAATTTCAGAAACCTGAGCTGCTTTATGTAGTCGGCTGAGTCACGTTTTCCTCAGTCCTGAGATATTATTTCCATTACCAATTAGTTCACATAAAAGTAGAAAATTCAGACTCAATCGATCATTCTTAAGACCTAAACTGGTCTTTTGGGTGCATTTGAGAGCTGCTGCAATATGCAGCCTGCAGTTGTGGGGGGTAATTAGTGTACAAGATTTACATGCAATTTTTGAAGACCATGAAATATTAATAATGCAAGAGCAGACTTGAGTTACTTTTGCTCTAAGAGATGCAATATTGAAGTAAGATGCAATGTTGAAATAATGGCCCCAAGATCAAAAATAAAGAGAGAATTATTTTAGTAATGCATTTGAAATTGCTTGCTTCTGTTTGATTTTTCCCGAGACGCAATCTACGTTTGTATTGTTTTATCAGTTCAACTGACAGCAAAACGACAGCATGTCAGCATGTCTAACTCTGTTAAAGCTGCAGTTCACTGTTGCAGAAACAAACTGCAGAAACACTGCATGACGTAAAGTGGGTCAGGCCAAAATCCAACCCAAAGTGGCCCCCATTTCCTGCTTGTTTACGTGGCCTCAAACCTCCGTCCCATTCCAAAGCGCCGGACTGTGTTTTTGACACGTCAATTTGTCACATTTATCCCAAAGTCAAAGATCCGGGTCTCGTCGCGTACCTCCAAAAACACATTTTAGCGTTACTCCACATTGCGACTGAATTAGGAGCTATGTTCCCTCTCCACGACCATCTGTGCAGTTTCCTAATGAGACCAGACTTCACGCTGGACATCAATCTCAATTAAACTCTGATGGCTCCAAATCACCTATGGCCTAGATTGGGATTTGACGGTATGATCCAACTGCCTGCGAGTATGAGAGATTGTCGTTAATTTTTTTTGCTCAGTTAAAGATACAGGGGCTAGATTAACCACCGCGGCCTGCAGAACAAAGCTTGGCTGTGTCCGCGTGTGGCTGTAAACCAGCGGCCGCGTCGGGAGCCAAACAAGGAGAGTTTGTGCGAACGTGTGCGCGACGGCTGAAGCCGAGCTGCAGACACAGTTCTTTCTTTTAATAAATTTTAACAAGAAATTTTGCATTCCAACATAGCGTGGCCAAAAAAAGTTGAGCAAGAAGGCGGCGGTTCTTCGACCCTGCTATGTTTACACGGTAAAATGAGGCACTTAAATGGAGATTAGGTTTGTTTATTTAATGAGTAAACATTCTTGATTTATTATTTGGTTTAGGGGGGGCATGGGTGCGCTCTGAAATCATTGTGCTATTAGGAAGCACGGACAATTTAATCAGAACCTATTAACATGATGGATATGACGGCTCTAGCATGGAACACACTGAGTGCAAAAGGAAATGAGTTATTTCTGTCAGTCTTAGGGAATATTAAATGTAATGAATGGACGGTAGTTTGTGGGGGGAAAGAAAAGTGGTTTTACATGCCTCCGGACAAGAGGCCTGAAGCTGAAGGCCACAGTTACAGGATGCTTTTACGGCCAGCTAATTAGACTAATCCAGGTTGGATTTCTTCTCGCATCATAATTTATCGACGACTGCAGAAGCTAGTTCACGTCAACGGGTGTCGTATTCAAATGTAAATTAGTTTTAGTTGAACAGTTTACAGTATATATTTTGAATTGTAATGTGATGCAAAATGTTTTATTAGAAATTATATAAATTATTGGCAGGTTTACAAGCAAATATTTTTATGCATATTGTGGGATATCAGAGAAAACATTGAGATTACATTATATATTATATATAGCCGCTTTTAGCTATTATGCCGCCCGCAGTTGGAATCAGCTTCCAGAAGAGATCAGATGTCCTAAAACATTAGCCACATTTAGATTCAGACTCAAAACTCATCTGTTTAGCTGTGCATTTACTGAATGAGCACTGTGCTATGTCCGAACTGATTGCACTGTATTTTATGTATAATCATTTTCTATTATTAACTGTTTTAATTCATTTTAAAATTCCTTGTTTTTATTGTTGTGATTTTTTTTAATGATTATTTTAATTCCTTTTATGTAAAGCAAGACCACAGGAACCAGATGAGTCCTCTGCACAATCTGACTTTGTTAAATGACGATGCGTTGCACCCGCAGTCCTCTCTGGCGGAATACTGTAGGTTTGTTTGATCCAGAGCAGAATTTATGTTGTTAATCGCTGAAAATATTATCCAGATAATTTTCCCGATCCACTCCGTGAACTCGTGAAGGCACGCGCGCATTATTCAAACACACCTCACCAGAAACACGGCATGTCGCAATCTGTGACGAATGCAGGCAAGAGCCAATGAGCGTTCGATTATCCTGCCGTAAAACCTGTCGTTTGAAGCGGCAACATTTGAATTTGTAAAGAGCGCGTCAGTCAGCGCGGGCTTTGCTGCTCACGGTCACTGGACTAGCTGCTCGAGATGGAGAAGATCGCCGAAAAAGGCTTGGATTTGGGTCTGTTCCTCGCAGTCCTATGGATTCGGAAGATTTGGATTACAGCGCACTAATAAAATTGTTTCATTTCGTAATTATGTTGCGTTTTTGGTGTATTTTATAGTTCTATTGTCAGTCACAGCATGTCGGAGAAAACGCCTTTTGTGGCCCATGGCAAACAAAGTAAACATTACATGACACATGACAGTAAAGGTTAAACGAGTGCAGAAATTGTATTTATTTTAAGGTTTTAAAGTGAAGTCTTAACATGTAGGCCTATTCTCGGAAACGAGCTTGCAGACGAAATCACACAGAACAGAACGAAATGTTTTAATTTCATATTAAGTAAACGAGTAAACAATTTAATAATGCAATTTAAAACAGGTCATTGATATGACAACTAAAAACAACAATACTAATAAAATTAATGCCGCGATTTCAATATTCATAAGGATTCATTTTTAGGTGTCGTCAATACGTCAGTTTTGTACGTTTAAATGCTGAAAATACGTAAGTATTTGTACGTTTAGAGGCTGAAAATACGTCAGTATTGTACGTTTTAGTGCCTGTAAAAACGTAAGTAAATGTACGTTTTATAGAACCACGTTACGTAAAATACATACGAATTATCATGAGATCACGTTGGTATGTTTTGTATCAGTATTAGATTTGTTTACCTCCTCAAGTGGGTTCACAGATTTTGTGTGTGTGTGTGTGTGTGTTGCATGTCAAGAGTTCCATCTGGAAAAGTGCTCTTTGCGGAAGCACAATTTGAGGAGACGGGATTGTTATTCATTTCTTTTTCTGGAGGAAGAAGAGCTTGCCAGGTATCCATTTCTTTGTCCCAGATGACTGCCGGAGAAGAGGATATAAAAACAGGAACCGCAAAATTTGTGTAATGGTTTTCATCTGAACCTAAAACAATCCACTGTGTGTGAGCAAAAAAAGTGTGTTTGGGAGTCTGAAGGGGACACAAGCTGTCCAAGGATCCAATGGATATTTCATGGGTTCAAAGGATGCAGAATTTAAAACATGAAGGTTTTGATTTGTCACTTTTGTACGTGAGCATGGCCATTTTGAGAAGTGCAAGAGATTGAGGCAATAAAAAGAAAGAAGTGGAACCTATTGACTATAAAAAGTGATTTAAACAAAACCTTATGCAACTTTTTCCTTTTCATGCAAAGCAAATGCTCGGCAATAAGTCTTAACATTGTTTGCAGTGTGCTGGTGATTTAATCTTATCTGAGAGAGAAGAACATTGTTTTGACTAATTTTACAGTGAGTCACTTGGTGTCTCAACTATGTTTATGAAAGGCTCAGCAAAATGCATTTTTATTTCACATTTTCTTGCATATCAGGTGCATTTCCCAGAACAGAATATATTAAGTTTCAAACCCCATAAATGTTAAAGCGCAGCACATAACCTTGTACTACAGACACGAGTGATAAAGTCCCATAGACTTAAAGGGACAGTTCACCCAAAAATAAAGATTCCGTCTTCACTTACTCACCCGCAAGTTGTTCCAAACCTGTACAAGTTTCTTTCTTATGTTAAACACAAAAGAAGACATTTTGAAGAATGTTGGTCACCAAACAGTTGCCGGTAGCCATTGACTTCCATAGTATGGGGGACAAACAAATCCTATGGAAGTCAATGGCTACTGGCAACCATTTGTAAAACATACTCCAATAATCTTTGTTTTTTAACAGCTTTGTCAAATCAAGTGTAGTTTTTCCTCACAAACTGTGCCGAAACCTCTGTAATTATGAAACATTTTACATTTCAGCCATTTCTAGCTAAGCTGAAGTGGTTATTCAACCCATTTTGCAGACCATTGTCTTTCCTAATTATCTTTCCAAATGTGGCATTCGGCACCCTGTCAAAGAGGTGACCCCGCTATCAAAGCAAAACCCAGAGTATCACCAATGCTATTCACAGGCAAATCAAGGGCAAAGATTTCATTACTTCAAATCTGGCATACCTCCTTGGAAGTGCGAGAACAGCTAAACGATGCCAGGCGAAGCCCATGCAGCTCGCCCCCGGGCTGCAAGAGACTTTTTTTTTCTTTATACAAGGCCTAAACTTCCTATGAGATCTGCCCGACCTAGCATAATGACTGTGCATAACCTGCTTTAATTGGGTTAACTGGCTCCAGAGTCAACTATTGTGGTTTTGAAACAGCCCCCCTCCACCGTCCCCTTGTTGCATTATCAAAGAATTTGGTGCACATTATAAAATGCCTAATTACAGGGCGCTCTGTGTTTCCTTCCGACGCCTAGAGCTCACCAGGGGTCATTATTACTTGGCTCCGTGTCCGCATGTGCATCCTTGCCCTCATTCTTCACGTTTTTTTTTCTTTCTTTCTTTCTTTTTCCTGTAACACCTACTCTCGACCCTTGTGGTTCACTCCAACACACGAGCAAATGGATATATGGTTTCTCTTCCTTACAGACACATCTAATTGTACTTATAAAACATCCTCTCAGACATTCCTGTGATTATCTGTCAAATATTTTGGAGATGTTACCGACTGTGACTAACATGTGCTTCTGAGCACAGACTGACACTTTGTGGTTTTTGGTTTTGATTCAAGCAACAACATTGAGCATGCCAGTGGAAATAACAGGGGTTGGTAAAATATATTTAAATGACTGCGAAGAGGAACTTGGTTTAACGTTGCTATCCAAAACATGATAATAAAATAAACTCGATTTTTTTTTTTTACATTTCCAAAAGAAAAAAAATGCTTGCAAATGCAAAACTCATCTGTAAATAAATGAAATGGCATGCTGTGAAGAAGTCTAAGACTTTCTGCATTACCACAGAGAACATTACAATAAATGACAGGATGTAATTGAAACTTCTATCTCTCTATTTCCGTCTCTTCCGACTAAATTGTCTTGCACCACGGTAAAGCCTGAGGTGACAGTGGAGCTTATCTCACAGAACAAGAGGAAAAATAAACGACATCAGGAAAAGAAAACGTCAAGCAACTTCATTAAGCCCACAAATTCATGTCACATTGAGCTTAGCTCAAAGCTAAACCGTCTGTATGCATTTTGTCCACTGCTTCCTCTTTATCTTTACAAACGTGTATAAGCTTTTGTTTGGGGGGCTTTGGTTGGGGGCGATTAGACAGCCAAAGGAGAAAGACAGCTGTTCCTTCAAGAGGTACACTTGGAAATAATGTCAGAAGACTTATTTAGAATTAGTTAGGCACAAGTATTTTTGCAAAGTCAGACAGCCCAGTGATTTATTATTTTCTTTTGTTTGCTTGTTTTAGTATTTATTTTAATTGTATTATTTAATTTAATTTTATAATTATTGTTTATTATTTTATTTTTGGCATTCCCGTTTTGTTTCGTTTCATATTATTAGGTGACTCTCAAAATGTATCTGGGGTATTTTTCACTCCAAAATCAGAAGAAAATATAATGAATATTTAATTCTATATTCTATATGATATTTAATTTATAATTATGAAATAATAATAATAATACAAAATTCTTAAGATATATTTAAACTGAAACAAAATTTGCATGACTGAAACGAAATAAAACCTCATTCTTATTTGTTTGTATACAGTCTGGAAGCATTTACAGTATATAACAGTTACAAATTCAATACAACAAATAATAAAGTGGTTTTGAATTGTACTTTACAGATATAGTCTACTTTACAGTTTAAATATATGTCATAATTGTCTTTTGCATTATGCCATTTTTTGTGTTATGGTAATGACAAATGATAAAAACGACGTTTTAAATGTTTGTTTATTATTATTTTGATTATTATTATTATTTTACGAAAATTGTCGCAATACAAAATGTATGCAACATTTTGTGTGCAACATATAATTTCTTATACGACCCAGACATTTCTGGACAGTCTCCATGAGCTTCACCCAACTATTCGTTATGTGTCTTATTCTAAAAGACTTTTCCCTGCATTTTCCCGTTCAACCCCCTTCTCCCATTTCCTCATGGACCCCATTGACAATGTGTGACCAAGGGAATCTGGGCGTGCTTGGGCAATGGGAGTCCCCATGACCAGGCACAAAGCCCCCTGTCAGTTACCTTTTCACCTTTGGCTGGTGAAAAGGAGGCCCTGAACAATAGGGGCCGCTCAGCTGGAGATGGTGGAGTCTCATGGGTTTGGGAACTCGCTCACTCTCAGCTCGTTTCCTCTTTGACTCTCCATGTTCATTTGAGGCCACCTCAAGGTGCATTTGTTCACCCCCTCCTTCTGATAACACAGAAGCAGCCTTGCCTGTTATTGCCTTGCAGCCTTTTTAAAGAAAAGTTGCTAGAGAGACAGACAGACAATGTGTCAAGGGGGGGTACTTGAAGAAGCCTACATTCTCCTGTGGGAGTACTTCCTATTAGCCCACAATGGTCCATACATTATAAAGTGGCTTTGTATGGAAGCTATTTCCATGCTAAGTAAACTTGTTGTATTGGTGTCTTTCATCCTCTCACTGCCAGATCAGATTTAACTGCGGATCAGACTTTTGTTTGCATTTTCTCTTTTATATATCAACTTTGTTATGTTTATCATATTGCCTATTCTATTTAAGAATTAAATAATAGCCTATGTAATTATATTTCCCAACCTGACATCAGAGCATTATGAATATGATTTCCTATTGACTATGTTGATATTATTGCTGCTTAGATAATCATGCACTATGCATTTCTGGTTAAAATATATTTCTGGTGATAATTCAAGGAATAAACATGGTACTGTTGTTAGCTTCTCGTGCCACTAGAGAGCAGTAATAGGCCTGATTTTTTTTTTTTTTTCATTTCCATTGCGTTTAATAATAATAATAATAATAATAATAATAATAATAATTAATTTAATGTATTATTATTTGGTCATTTAGATTTTAATTTATGGCACAATCAGCATGTGCACATTGAATTGTGGATTAAAGGTAAGGGAAAATTTGAAATGCATACATGGGTAACCAGAACAACTGCATAAAGGTAGATGATTAGATTTTTAAGAACAGAAAGGGTTGAACTCATTACAAGGCAAAGCAAGTTTATTTATATAGCACATTTCATACACAATGGTAATTCAAAGTGCTTTACATAAAAGAAAAGAAAAGAATAAAAAAAATAATAATAATCACAACAATAAATCAAGGAATTTAAAACTTTGAAAATGATTTAAAAATTGGTTTAAGAGGTTTAAAATGAATTTAAAACAGTTAAAAATGATTATACATAAAATATAGTGCAATCAGTTCGGACATCGCACAGTGCTCATTCAATAAATGCGCAGCTAAACAGATGAGTTTTGAGTCTGCATTTAAATGTGACTAATGTTTTAGCACATCTGATCTCTTCTGGAAGCTGATGCAGCAAAATGAATCTTCACCACTTACAAATGTAGGCCTGCAAAAAAGAAAAGAAATTGTTAAAGTTATAAACCTAAGTGTCAACAGTGGTTGAGCAACAGATAAGCTCTCCTGTGAAAATGTTTAGGCCGTGAAAGACTGAGGCAGTGTTCTCTGTAGCGATATCTGATTCGCGAAAGAATCTTTTGAATGAACAGATTCATTTGAATGATTCTGTTGAACCGATTAGCAAACTCTACTGTAAGGGAGGATTTTGTGTACGAGGAAAACTGTTAGCATTACCTGCTATATCACAATGTCGAGAACAATTAATATTAACAATATTAATAAATTTTATTGGGGAATAATAATGTTTAAAGGCTAATGTTTTTGGGACAGTAAATAGGCTGAGAATTATGGGCGAGGTGTGACACCCTAGTTAATAAAGAATTAGTATTATTATTATTAAGAATTATTCATTGTTGATGTTGTTCATAATAACCATCATGATATTTTATAGGCTACATAACTGTATATGCAATTCAACAATTTTCGATTTTTCAGTTACCACAAACGTAAGAATACGAGTGTATCAGAATTCAGAAGTTTGACTGAAGAGGTTTGATTTGACACTGCATCAACAAAACACAAGTACTATCGTCATTTAGAGCTTTAATGTGAATAGTGATTTGTTTAAAACGCCTTTTATATGCCATATCTGACGTTTAGCTCACTGTAAACAGAACTTTGTTTTCGATAAACGACCTTGACAGAAACTTATTTAAAAGGTCGACCCAGATTTCTCACCTGAAAGTCGGTGAATAATTTGCATAAACTGCGCAACATTGGGAATAACCAATATAGCGTAATGTAAAAAATGTTTGTGATAAACAGCGAATTTACTGTAAAAAAAAAAAACACAAAAAAAAAACACGTAAATGTCCCAATAAGACGTAGGAACACCTTTGAAGAATAACTCAAAAGATTTGGCGAGTCGGCTCTTCGAACTGGTTCATTTAACCAAATCTTTCGAGTGAACCGATTCGCTCAAATGAATCGGTCGTCCGTTTGCTGTGCCGTTCTGACACACACACACACACACACACGGGGAGTGAATGTTGAGTCCTGTAGAGCCAATGAGCTGGGACCGGATACGATATATCCTCTGGGACAACAGCTACTCTGTTCACCCCCTTCACTTCCACATGACGCCATTTACAGCATAAACCCGACCTCCTCTCCGGAAAGAAGAAAAAACAAGAGCTGAAAAACTTGAAAGCAGCACAGTGTGTGCCATGCAGCCAACCATTCAACTTGCGAACCGCAACGCGTCTTCTTGAAAAGTCTTGAGCGTATTGTATTTGTATTTTTTCAGTAAACTCCGCTCATTTTGTTGGATTCTGGAACTTATTTTCTTTTTGGCATAATTAGCGGTTTAACAGCATAAGTTGAACTACACTGCGTTTTGGAATACAATTCTGATGTTACCGTTTCGCGCGGAAATACGAGGACGCGCGAGTGTTTGCTCTCATCTGGATTTTTGTGAATGAATCTCCCAATGAACTGAGGACTAACCAAAGAGAAATTCCTACTAGTAGGATATACTCTTCACAACACAAATAGGGGGTTGGGGTGGTGAGATCACGGTAAGTGACGTGTATTACAACTTGTTTGCAGTGGATTTTGACAGGCTTTTATTTTAGTTTCGTTTATTGCTTATGTTTTTTAGTCGTGCATTTATATTATAGTTCTTCATGACTTTTTCCAGTGCTCATGCTCCGCGCCATTCTTGCAGCTGTGCAAATAGTTGCCATACGGATCTGTTCCCTACGTACTTACTTTGCCTTACTTTTCATTCAGTTACATTTGCGAATCGCTATTGAAAAACGTCATCTACAGCTGCACGATTGTTTTGAAAAACCCATACAAAGACTCACAAAAGATTTAAAAACTTTACACATTTTCATTTTTTTTTTGTCGCAATTATTTAAATTTGCCACTAGACATTTATAAACGTAATCTACACTTACAGAATTTTTCTCTTTCCTTCAATAAGAACTCATACGACGTTCCACTAATTATTTTACTACTACTACTAATAATAATAATAAAACTCTGGCTGCTGTTGCAAAGGGGGGGAAAATGGTTCTGTACTTTATGCCAGGTTCAACCAAGTTAAGTATTGCCATAAAGTTAGTATGCATGCTGAAAACCCAGATCAGAAGTTAAAATAGCAGTGAGGAGATAAACAGATGTTTAACAGACATTTTGCTGATGGGGCCTCTCCGTGGAAAGAGAGATCGTGCATTGATATGGTAATTTGGGGTAGTGTTATTTAGATTGAACTCAACTGGTGCTGAGGGTCCCGGCTGAGATATATGGTTCAAGGTTTTTTTGTTTTCTTTTTACTTCAACACATGTGGATATTTTTTTTTTTTGTATGTATGTAAGTTTTTGTCATTAGAGCTCCGCCCCCGTTGATAACATCATAATAAATTTGTGGACCTCATGTTACTCCTATGCACGCCAGATGCTAGATATTAAAATTGGCGATTTGAAATTAAAAACTTTCCAATTTTACTATAACAACAACACTATGAAAATGTGTTATGGTGAATGTAAACTTTTATATTTAACTAAACACTATGACGGCATTACTCGCATACAAGACCGCCATCTCTGTCTAGCCTATATATAAGTTGTGCAATACTTGCATTTTCAAGCTCTTTAAACATTGCATTTGCTTATGATTTTGGATCCTTGTGACTAAAATAATAGCTTGTACCACAAAGCAAAGTGAAGCTGGGTGTACTTTTAATTCTTTTTTCTTTTATTTTTTTCTATACCATATTTTACAAACAAGTTCTAATGTGCTCTGGAAGAACTGAACAGTGAGAATGGTGTTTGCAATGTTAAAATAAACACAAAACCCTAAAAAAATCAAAAGCAAGCCATGGGTGATGTTTGCAAGATGTTTATATAAATGTACAGATAAGTGAAACTGTCATTTATAGGGTGTGTATATATAAGACCATACATTGGTCTCAAACTTTCGTTGAGGATAGATGATGCTTGTGCAGAAGTCAAACTGGTAGATTTTACTCTGCAAAGAGATCCTTATTTATTCTTGATCTGATAATGTGCAGCACCTGAGACACTGTAGAGCAAAAGTGGTTTTGAGTCTACTAGATGTTCCATGAACTTGATAGCTGCAGGTAGTAAAGGCCTGTCCCGTTAATGATCAGCCTTCTAGGGCTGTAGAGGTGGGGAGTAGTTGGGAGATTTGCATTAAGGAGCCTGCCTTCTGCCTTTTCTTTTTGCCTAGTTTATATGATTTACATATGGTTAGTTTATGGGATTTTACTTCCCTGTACGCTCTCGTTTAACTGTCTGTCTTTCCCATAGGACTTCAGATGTGTTCAATGCCAGCCGGAGAGTTTCCACTTCAGAGTAAAGATGGAGACAAGAGCTCAAAATGGCGGCAGCGGCTCCTCTGGCTTGCTGCAAGCTTTGCGTGACACTGGCAGACCCCAGACTGGGGACTCGGAGCCTTGGGAGGGTCAGGTGCTCTCCCTGGACCAGATAAGGACCATCCGCAGCAGCAATGAGTACACGGAGGGCCCGACAGTGGCGCCCCGTCCGCCGGCCTCCCAGCAGAAAACGGACTCGCAATCTTCTAGCCCGACTTCCACCACCTCCATTGAGCTCTCCGAGGCCCAACGAGCCGGACAGCAGACTCCTCAACAAGCCCCTCAGTCGCCAAGGAGCGCCGTGAGCAGATCCACCAGTGGCACCAGCAACGGGTCACACAGCACTGCCAGGGTCAGCACAGGCAGCACCTCGTCGGAGCAAAGACTTTTGGGAAATGCAAGTGGGACGGGCGATCGGGTGGTGAGGGCGCAGCCTAAACGTTCAGAGCTGAAGCAAGAGGAACTGAAGCCCTTGGCCACGACCCCGGGCCAGGCCGCCGACGGCAAGCACTCGAATCGCTGCGAGGACTGTGGCCGCTGCAAGTGCGAAGGGTGCACCTGCCCTCGGACCCTGCCGTCCTGTTGGATGTGCGGCCGCAGGTGCCTTTGCTCGGCGACAACAGCAATGGACTACGCCACCTGTGTCTGCTGCGTCAAGGGTCTCTTCTACCACTGCTCCAGCGACGATGAGGATGTGTGCGCGGACAAGCCTTTCTCTTGCACCCAGTCGCACTGCTGCATGCGGTGGACGGCCATAAGCGTCCTGGCACTTTTCCTGCCCTGCCTGCTTTGCTACCTCCCGGCGAAGGGCTGTGTGGCATTGTGCCAGGCGTGCTACGACTGCACCAGTCGGCCAGGATGCCGCTGCAAGAACAAAGGAGTTGAGAAATAAACGAGGCTCGGTTCCTGGAGTAGCACTGGGAAGATAACGTTATCTGGGACTATCTCCAGTGCAGTGGGAAAATATTCGCAAATTGTTGTAGTTTTGGCACTGTAGACCAAGAGGTGACATTGGATTGGCAAAAACTGGTTTGAAGTGGTTTGTTTGTCTGTTTGTTTTTTGCTTTTCTCTTATCCACATTCTCTCTTTCTATTTCACTCTTTAAGGGGGATAGAGTTTGTTGCAACTTCCTTCCCCTGTCCTTTTCGTTTTAAACTGAAGTCCAGAATGTTAGCCCTATTGACATTCAGTAATATGACTGATAAAGGTGACAGACTCTTCTAACAAACTGTTTGTGAATAGTATCTGCAAAGTATGTAAATTAGCTCTTTTTCTGAGAGATTTTATTTTTGTACATATAATATTTCAACTGTGAAAAGCATTGTGCCAAACCAGAGGCACCTTGACAGATCCATATATATGATGCATATATAAAACGTGTATAGTGCTGTACATTCGTTTTGAATGTACATCAATCACTCTTTTGATATTTTGCCTTATAGAAGAGAACCCTTACATGAATTATCCCTACAACTATACTTGTAAATTGTACAGGGACCCTAAGAAAAACTTTATTTTCTAATTTCGACACATTGTTTAGTGTAAAAATATTTATTTGAAGTTTTATTATTTTATAAAGTAATATTTATTTTGAGAGGCATCTTTATAGGCATCACCCCAACTTTGAGAAACAAAACCTCCTCTGTTGTTGCTGCAAAACAAGGGTGACAAGGGTGTCAAATCTGATGCATATGTTCACTATAAAATAGAAAATATATTAAAGTTTTGAAATTAAACAATGCATTTTCTGTGTTCTTTCTGGCCTGCTGTTGACCTTGTTTTAACGCCTTTGAGCACAAAGGCCCATTTCAGAAAATCTACTGTGTTTTCAATCGCCTTTGTTTACCCAATGGATCTTCTGTCAGGGTCGCGTTTCACTTCGCGTTTATGATGAAAGCGATGATGTTCGCAGAGCTTCGGTTTCGAGGTCATCTGAAAATAAAGCGATGAAAGTGATAGTGTACGTTGGCGAATCAGCAAAATAGGTGCGTTACTGAGAGATTCTATCGATGAGATCTTCCTGCACAAAGGAGATCAAATGAAGTGTAATATAGCTCACTAGAAATGCAACATTGAGTATTGTCTGGTGTTGACTGTTATTTCATGAATGATCTTGCTTTAACCGTGACCATTTGGAGACATAGGCGTAATCTCGACTGGAAAATTGCCGAACTGTGTTAGTTTGTGTTGACCAAGAAAACTTGACAAAACTTTAGTCATGCAATAGTCACACTGAATTAAGTTATCAAGTTACGATTACCAATAATTAACACCAGTACATGGAACTCCAAACTGCTTGTCTGATAAAACCACCCAAACAAACTGATCTCAGATCAAGATCAAGCCCAGTTCCTTTACAAAGAAGCCCTGATCTCGAGCCAGACCTTCAGGGGTAACTTCCAGCCTCCCCTGCCAGCAGCGGATACTGGCTGCATTTACTTCCATGGGAAACATCTGGCACTGGTTTAATCATGGAAGTATGCGAACCACTAGTTGACATCAGGAGGATCAGAGATTGTTTCTGTTGGCAAGCCATTGTTTGCTACGCTCCCTCCAATCCTCACTTGTGTTATGGAAACTGCCCTGTGGGAATATTAAGAGTAGATATGGTATACGCAAGATGCTTTATCAATTCTGCTTTTGAGGAAATTTTCACTCCCTAGACACTCTCCGAGTTGCTTGGATACGGTTGTGTAAATTGCGATCTTTAACCTTTTTGTATTAAGAAACTTGATTGCTAAAACATCGCAGATAACTCCGTTTGCATTATAACAACTTTATTTGAATATGGCATGAGCAAAATCACTTTAAAACTAAATATGACTTTAAAGTTCTCAGGTCCCAGATTTTACATTCCAAATAAAGTGACATACAGTTGCACCAAAAGTTTAACTGGTCTGTGCAAATATATGGTTCATTGCAGTTTTAGTGGTCTTTGGAGTACAAACCATTAGTTGGGAATCACTCTTTAAAACTAAAGCAGCTTAAAATGTCAAGGTCATGACATTTTTTTTATACATCAAATGTTTTTTTAAATTAATATATATTGATCTTGCAATGCATGCACGCCTCCTTTTGTATAGTCACAAAGTAAAAAGCTGTTCCTTTTTTCTTCCTTGTGACATGATATGCACTACTGGCATTCGCACTGTTGGTTCAGCGTGTTGGCGCATGTTTGTTATTTTGCCGAGGGTTTGAGTGACAGGCAGCCAGCTTTCACCCCTTGGTAGGGATGAGCCTCCTTCCCCGTTTACGCAGCAAAAGATGGAAAAACAAAACCGTCCCGATCGCTCGAGTGCGTCGTTTTCCGGCTTGCCTCCCACCCATTGTTTTAAGCTGTGAATGGCAGGGCAGCGACGGGGGGTTGGTTTGCTCAAGAAAGCCCCGCAAAGGGTTAAAGACATTACTTTAAATGACAATGGGCCAACAGTTTACCCCCACATTCGAACCCTTGTGTATTCACCATCTTTTCATTGGCCCTCAGTTATTTCACCGCCTCTTAAGCCTCTTCAACTACCTGCTTGGTATTCTCACAGGGCAGCCTTTGAGTGCGAGTGTGTGTGTGTGTGTGACAGCACACACGCGCATGTTTCCTTCTTTGCGTGCGAGTGTTTAGCAGCCGCTAAATGTGTTGTTATGGGTGCAGGCAGCACAAAAGAAGGATAGATGGGAAAAATGACACCCCTTTGAAAGAGCTGCAATTGCATGCCAAGTTAAAGAAAAATAGAGAAATATAGATTTCTCCATTGAGCAGAAAAATGGGTCAGATAAAGGCTGGGAGGGTTGACCTCAATAAACAGACAACAGACGGGACGGAACTTACTTTGTCTCAAAAATTAACCCTAGTATTAAGTGCTCGCCTAGGCCGGAACGTCTAGTTATTGTCAAAAGGAATGGATTAGACCAATGGGAAGTTACTTCATTTGTCGTTGAAGACGTTATGTACCCGTCTATTGATGTTTGGTATGTTTTGAAAGGGTATTGATTACTTCCATCCTCATTCTAAATTTAACAGTGTCAATGAGGACAAGCTACACAGGCAAAGAGAGATAACCCTGACTGGTTACCACAGGACTAAACAGGCAAACAAAATTGCAAGGAAAAAAGGAAAGAAAAAAAAAACAGATATTGTTTAAAGGTATAGTTCATCCCAAAATTAAATTTCCTTAAGAAAAAAAACAAATCACAGTCAACAGGCTGTCAAAATATGGTGCATGATATAAAAACACAACATATTCACATTTGGAGAACACAACTGAATCTAAACTGAAACCAAAAAAATATAATCTTTTTCATTAACACACACTCAGATCCGGAGAGACACCCCCATTAAGCAAGAGCAAGAGAATTTGAAAAAAGAAAGTGCGCATTTGTACAGAAAAAGAACGAGAGAGAGAGAGAGAGAGAGTAGGCAGCAGAGCAATTGGAAAAGCCCCCAGAGCGTCTCTTTGTTGGTTTTAGCTGGGCCCCGGCGCTCATGCCCCGTTCTGAAGCCCAGATCTATTCAGTCTGCTCATCAAGGCAGAATACTCAACAGGAAGGAAGGAAGCGGCCCATTCTTTATACGCCCATTGTCTGACCACCGGGCTTAAGCAATCAAACAGCAATGTGCCGAGAGAGAGAGCAGGATGAGGTGCTCGGTGGGGGCAGGGAACGAGAGCCCATGGTCTGTGTTCCATCCTGAAGTTTTTATCTGTGTCTCTGGCAGTCAGGGGCTTCCCAATTTCTTCACAGTCACAATCTGTATGCATTTTAAAACGTGTTCTGATTCTCATTAAAGACAGCATTGGCTTTGTGCACATTTTGAACTTAGGGATGGAAACATGCTTTACACAAGTATGCAGACATTGCACATGTGCTCAAGATAGAGGGTTTCAAGTGTTTGCACCAAATGAAAGTGTTATTATTAAGCTAAAAGCTATACAATTCTATAAAATATTGATTGTTTTTCTTGCGTTAATTCTTTTTTTTTCCCGTCAAAAACTCTTGTTCCGCCAGTATTTGACTTAAAAAGGAAACTGACTGTAGAAGAAGACAGTTAAAGTTTTCCTTTCTCTTTGGAGTGTAACAAGCTCTTGGTGCATAAAGAAGATCTGTAAAGTTGCAAAGACTAAAGTCTCAAATCCAAAGAGATATTCTTTATAAAAGTTAAAACGGCTCGTTCTAACACGCCCCCACATGTCTACGTGTAAAAATTGACGCGTTTCAGAAAGGCGGGGCATAGAGGAGAAACAATAATGTACAGTATGTGGAAAATAATGTGTTTTTTGAACCTTAAACCGCATAAACAGATTTCATTACACCAAATAATGTTCTTTTTAGCAGCATCATATGACCCCTTTAATGCTAATGTGTGCTATAGTGCCCCTTGTGGCAACGCTGGGAATGCAATGCACACGTGTGGTCTGGCACTATATTTCAGACCTTTTTTGTTAAATGAAAGACAATATGAGACATTTGCGGTAAAATCATAAATAATACAAACGTATGAGTGTTACAATCTTGCGTGTTAAATTTGCTTCCCCCATTGTAAACTTATACCGTGACATTCTGCAGCATTCTCTCACTCTCGCTCTGTCTCGCTACAAACTCAAACTACATTCTAAAACTCGTCCTGACATTCCTGCCTGAATGAGCCTTCGGCTTTACCCAAAGGCAGGGGAAGATTAAGTTTCCGAGAGAAAGAGGGATGAAATTCCATAATTGCATGGTCCTTTCTCTTCCACCCTCTTTCTGCACCTTCCCACCCTTTCTCATTTCAACAACAAGCACCAGATCTTTTCATAGCTTAACATGAAATAAATTCATCATGAAATGCAATCATTCGTAGTTTTATTTTAAAATGACACTATACAGCAATTGCATTATACTATGAATATTTTGACTTCAAAATAAATATTTGCTTAATTATGTAGAATTGACACATTTTTCATTTAATATTGAAATAAGTGAGTTTTATAATATTTTATATTAAAAATCTCATTTTTTTTATTAGTTGTGGCAGTATGCAGTTTGAGGAGAAATATGATATTATTTTTCTAAGCAATTCTATCACCTGGTAGAATATAAAATAAGAACAAAAATAATTTAATGTAATTTAATTTATCTAAGTAAATAAAATAAACAATACAATTCAATACAACACAATACAACGGACTTACACTGAAGGGTGAAGCCATATAAAGACCAGAATACCAATAAGACTTGGAAATTGATTTTTTGTTGACCTGTACCAGTAAGCAATCACCTAGAAACCACCCAGAACACCCTAACAACCAGCATTCTAGTGGTGATTTTGCATTGTCAGGCTGCAATCACATTTTCTTGCTTAAGTGTCAACTATATTACATAATATAGTCCTCATGGGAACTTTAAGCTTTAAATTGTTCAGCTTAATCTCAAACTTAAAAATTCACGACCGGCATGTAGGTACACTGACATTCTCACACACACACAGGATATGGACACGATTCTCTGTCAGCGACAAGCAATCACCTAGAAACCACCCAGAACACCCTAACAACCAGCATTCTAGTGGTGATTTTGCATTGTCAGGCTGCAATCACATTTTCTTGCTTAAGTGTCAACTATATTACATAATATAGTCCTCATGGGAACTTTAAGCTTTAAATTGTTCAGCTTAATCTCAAACTTAAAAACAGTTTCAAATCACGACCGGCATGTAGGTACACTGACATTCTCACACACACACACAGGATATGGACACGATTCTCTGTCAGCGACGAGAAAGCACCTCACAAGTGTGTTTCTGAGAAGCTTGTCTGCCATTTCCTGTGGAAACTAACCACACAATCCATCCACAGACAAACACGACAATGAATAGACCACACATCGCATCGCATGCAGTGGCCCCAGAAAGTATTTGGACACTTAACATTAAAGTCACACTTAAAAACGTCATTGCATTAGAACAAAGTTCTCTAAACAATACTTTTCTGAGCCATTTTGTTCTTGGTCTCAAGGTGAATTTAAGTGCATGTGTTAAGTTTACACAAGTGAAATTTATTATGTTAATGTTTCACAACCATAAAGTGTCACAATGTGTTTTTCCTTAATTTCAAACAGTGTATCTATTGTTAAATCATTTCAAACCTGACAAAAGTGTGCTTGTGCAATCTTTCTGCCTCGTGTTTTGATATGTTATCCAATGCAAAGCCATTCACAAATTTTAAGCCTGACACAAGTGTACAAATAATTTTTTGGGCCACTGTAAAAGTTAACTTTTAAATCGTCACTGAGAAAGAAAAGATAAATCTGCTTTAAAATAATAGCATTGCATTAAAATGCATATGTTAAAACTTAAATTCTAAATCTTTTTGCAAGCAATTATTATGCATTTATGTTTTCGTTTTGCTTCAATCTTGTTTTCACCCGAGAAGGTTCATCTTTGCACATGCACTCACTTGCATTCATATTTCTGCACATAAAAAAAGCACGCACACACAAAGAAAACCTCAAAATGAGCATGCACGGACACATGGCCGTGCACCGGAATCATCATGAATCCAGGGCATATCAATTATCTCTCTTTAAAAGAGAAAAGAGCGGAACCAGCTCGGGAAAAAGGTGAACGCTGGGACAGCGGGATAAGAAATGAAAGAAGCCTCTTTAACTTACGTAATAGGCGTCACCGCGCATTAGGACTGGGGAGAACTTCCTAAATGAACAATCCAGCCTGAAGCCAAAAGGAAAGAGGGATGGGGAGGCTGGGGGTAGAAAAGAAGGAAAGAAGGGCAGTGGTCTTGCCTTGGGGTTAATTGAGTTAGAGGACACGAAGGAGCCCTGGAAAAGGCCCACGTGGTCGTTAGGGTTGGTGAGTGTACAGGACTAATTAGAGAGGAACACAGACAGACAGAGGCTGGAAGCCCAGCAGGCTTTTGGAGAGCGGGATCACGGATTGAGAAACGTCTGGAATGAGCGAGTTGAGGAATTTGTGTTTGCTGATCTGTTTAGTTGCCCTTAAAGGAGGTCAAAATTGATTGCATCTGAGAGATCTGATAAAATATGAAATAGTCACATTTTGTATTTTATACAAAACTTATATGTTTTATCTCAACGTTAATTCAACGGTGTTAGTGCTATTCTCATTAATACACATTAAAAGAACTCAGAACGCTTTAGCAACTGCAATGGAATAAAAAACACTCTTAGTGACTACCTAGAAAGCACTGAAAACAGGACAGTGGACACTCTAGCAACTTTGTACTATACAACTCAACATGCTACAACTCAACATGCAAAAACTCACTTCAATTGCCCAGAAAACTACCCAGAACACCTTAGGAACATGCTAAAAATCACGCAGAATACCTGAGCAACACCCTAGAAACTCCACAGCAATAGACTAAAAACAATGCATAGCAATGGGCACCCAAAACAGAATGGTTAGAAACCATTCAAAACTACTCAGAAACTGAATAGAAAGGTGCTATAAACACCCAAAATACCTTAGCAACCACCCAAAACATCCAAGCAAGTCCACAGCAACCATCAGTTCCACTTTAAATGCCCAAGCAACTTGCTAAAAAACACTTTACACCTTAGCAACAGACTAAAATGGACTAAAAACCGCACTCATCCCTTTAGCAACTACTTAGCAACCGCTCAAAACAAGACAGTCACTATTCAGAACAATTCGGTAACTGAAAAAAAAAAAACATTGAAAACAGCTTAGTAACCACCTAGCAACATCCTCATAACCATCAAAACACCCTAGCAACTCCATAGTAACTGTCAAAATCCCACATTAAATTCCCAAACAGTTACCTAAAACCTGACTATCCAGAACACACAAGCAATATGCTAAAAACCACTCACACCTTAGCAACATCCTAGCAACTGCATAGCAATGGACTAAAAACCACACTCATCCCTTTAGCAACTACATAGCAACCACTCAAAACAGGACAGTCACTATTGAGAACAATTCGGTAACTGAATGCCAATGTGTTAAAAAAAACACTCAAAACACCTTAGCAACCACCTAGCAAAATCCCAGTAACTACCCAGAAACCCCTAGCAACTCTATAGCAACAGACTAAAAATGAGCTAAAAACATTTTAGGAACTATCTAGAAACTACCCAAAAACATCAGTAACCATTCAAAACAATCCAGCTACTGAAAATCAATGTGACTTAAAAAAAAACATTGAAAACACCTTAGTAACCACCTAGCAACATCCCAATAACCATCAAAACACTCTAGCAACTCCACAGTAACTGTCAAAATCCCACTTTAAATTCCCAAACAATTACAGGTGCATCTCAATAAATTAGAATGTCGTGGAGAAGTTCATTTATGAGCCAAAATCATCACAATTAAAAGAACCAATTAATTAAACTACTTCAGTCTGTGTGCATTGAATTTATTTAATACACGAGTTTCACAATTTGAGTTGAATTACTGAAATAAATGAACTTTTCCACGACATTCTAATTTATTGAGATGCACCTGTATGTAAAACCTCACTAACTACCCAGGACACCAAAGCAATGTGCTAAAACCACTCAGTACACCTTAGCAACACCCTAGCATCTACATAGCAATGGGCTAAAAACCACACTCATCCCTTTAGCAACGACCTAGCAACCACTCAAACAGGACAGTCACTATTCAGAACAACTCTGCAACTGAATACCAATGTCTTTAAAAAAACCATAAAGCACCTTAGCAACCACCTAGCAACATCCTAGTAACCACCCAGTACACCCTAGCAACCACATAGCAACGTGCTGAAAAAGGCCCAGAACGTCCTAACAACTGCACAGCACAGAAAAACATTGCTGATATTTTCTTCAGAAAGTTTACATATGCCGTTCTGTATGTTGTCCGGGGATCAGAGTGAGGAGAAGGCCAGCATCTCAAGATGATGTAAACAGTGTACTGGGCGTTAAGCCACACGTCTGCTGGATGGATGAGGTTGTCAGCCAAATTGTAATCACAGTACAACACCAACACAACAGGAAAGGCAAATGCTACACATGACTCCAACCGCAAACACGACAAACGTTCACGAGCCCCCGCCGACCTGCAGCACGTCGACACAATACCACATGACAAATCACAACAAATTATAGTGTGTCAATTTTATTGACATTTCTCTGAACGTGCCCAAAGGAAACTCTTACTCACAGGTTACTCTATCATTGCTCAGGAGACTTGAGTCACATTTATTGTTTCATGCAAGTGTCATGTATTAGATGTTACAGATTTTTTTTTCCGTAAAATAAATATATAGTTTTATAAAATTGTGTAGATTTTTATAAATTACTAAAGCTAAAAATGGCATAGCTTAGTTAATTTGGTTGTGGATGATTTTAATGATGTTTGCTTTTTTTTTTTTTGGTATCTTCCACTAGATCTTTTTCTCATAGGAGAGATATCAGACACTCAACCTAAAGTCTCATTTTGCTGTGCATTTAATCTCATTACTTCATGGGAAAGAAAAAATGGATATGCAAATGTTCATTTTTATTTTTCATTTTCATTGCATACAAAAATCGCAAATGAGTTTTCTGAACTCTGTGACTATTTAGCATTCTTTTTTTTTTCTTGTCAGACAACATCCAAAATTGCTGAAATCGCACTACAGGAAATAAAAATCACAAATGAGATTCCAAAAATCCCAATTGTTTCTCCTAGCCAGTAATGAGGCTCAAAGGAAACTGAGGCCTTTTGGATTCAGAATAGCATTTTCCGCTGTGTTCTAAGAGTGAGTGAGTAATAAAGTCTAAGAAGGGATCATTTACAGTGGGTCGTCCATACAAGAGGTGAACGACTGCAGAACCTCACAAGACCCCAAATGACACATCGTATAATTAATGACCGACTGTAAATACCCCTCCCAACCGAACCCATTCACTCGCTCCCAACAACCAGCCAGCGGCACACAATGGCGTCCACAAGAGCAGGACTAACAACAGCATTTAACATAAACCCTTCAACAGGAACACAGCGCTTTAGCAAATCATTAACCAGCCCATCACCGTCGCGATGCTACCAGGACTGGATGTGCTCTACGGCTGGTCTGAAAGCAGTAGCTATCTCTTTTGCATGTATACACACTTCTGCACTATCTACCCCCTCCCTCACCCTTTTCAGGCCTTGTGAAGCAAGCAAACGGGACGGTCGGCAATGGTTTAGCATGATGGTGTTTGAACCCAGGAGCTGATTGCTGTTGACTCACGCATTTGAGTGTGTGCGCGTCTCGGCACTGATTAGCACAGTCCCCATCTGTTTCTAAACAGCAGCGACAGTTTTTTGATCCCATTTCCTAAGTAAAGGCGTGCCTTTTTATACATTCATTTGGGCCAGACATAATTTGACTCACTCACTGATGAACAAAGTTGTTGGTGGGGTGTCGCATCTAAACTTTTTATTGCCACTTTAAAGTGTTAAAGTAGTCATGCATGCGCCTTTGTACCAACTTTTCATGTTTGTCCTTATCTTCACAAGAAGAAAAGGGGCTCTGATGTTTAAACAAGGTTGTTAAGTTTATAGGTTCAGTCCCGAGAGCCAGGGCGCCAACTGCTTCATAAACGACAACTTTATCTCACACAAAAACATTAAATAACGCAAAATGTTTTTTTTTTCTTTATGTGAGACATGGTTGCTTGAGAGTAATGATGGCCATAGGAAAAAAAAATCACACATCTGTTCTCAGATCCTAAAGGAACATTTCTCATTACATTCTAGATCAAATGATGTGAGCTATAAATCCACATAAATTTTATAGCTCTATACACCTACTGTCTCTCAAAAAAAAAAAAAATTTTTAAAGATAGTAATTAATTCTTCTTCTATTTACTGTATCTCAACAATAGTCTTATTTGTTTATAAAAAAGTTTATTATTATCTATTATTATGATTATTATTTTTTTATTTTGTGTGTGTGTGTGTATATATATATATATATATATATATATATGTGTGTGTGTGTGTGTGTGTGTGGTGTTATTATTATTATTATACCTATTTTATTGTTAACCTTGGAAAAAAAATAAGTTAGAAAAGTAATATCACTCAAAAATCTGCAGTAGGATTCATGTCCATAGTATAAACGGTTGCGGGACAAGTTAGGTACTGAATTTAATAGTTAGCTTTAAGGTTTTGTTCAAAACACTAACCAGCAATAGTAATAGTGGCACTAATAGTGGCACTAACTATAAACTGTAACTCGAAATACAAGCTACAAACATGAAGCTCAACTTGCAAAAACATTTGCATGTATGCAAATCTACTAGCTATGAAATCCGTTAGAGATGTAGGACACATGCTGAGATATGCAAACACAACCTCAGAGTACGAAACCCCTCTTTCAGATTGAGATCACTGTTCTATCTCTACCAAGCGTGTGTAAGTCACGACGGTTGCGTACGAAAAGAGCCATTGAGACACGAGTTATAAACTCGAGGTACACAAACCTGCAAGCCAAATACGGTCACATAACCACCACGGTAAGAAATTACCTTTTTAAAGCAATGCTGAGTGAGTTGCTCAGACTAAGAGGAGGCGTATATTTAGTATAAAACAGGTTGTGTTAAATGTGAGTTGGGCAGCTGCGATAATGAAAATATCCTTCATCACAAGGGCAATAAAAATGGGTCAGGCCACATTTCTTTAACAAACACGGAGACGGACAGCCACCCAGTCATTCAGCGAGTAATACACACACAGACTTTCTTCCAAATGTTTCCCCATACAAAGTTGCTTTCCATAAAGTATTGCGCTACGCTTGTTTCTTAAACGGATTTCCCATGATCTCCAACTAAATTAAATTAAAGCTCCATAAATCTCGGAAACTGGGATTAAACTCAAGCACATGATTAATGGGCCCGTTTTATTAGTGGTTTCTCCGAACAGCTGTGGATCTCTCTGTCAGCCAAAGTTTAATAATTGTGTTTGCTAAGGCAAGCATCGCTATTACTATTGCTCATAGGGTCGGGGATTTGAACCAGTCCCTAAGTATTATGCAATCCGAAGTATTAAAGTTCAGCCTGTAACTGTCTGCTATAGGCATGAGTGATGCATATATTGTAAAGCTTCTTGGGGAGGTGTGCTGTAACTTAAACAATAAAAAAATCCATATCCGTATCTTAAAGTCGTGGCCTAATGGTTAGAGAGTCGGACTCGTAACCCAAAGGTTGCGGGTTCAAATCTCGTACCGGCAGGGATTGTAGGTGGGGGAGTGAATGTACAGCGCTCTCTCCCACCTTCAATACCACGACTGAGGTGCCCTTGAGCAAGGCACCGAACCCCCAACTGCTCCCCGGGCGCCGCAGCAAAAATGGCTGCCCACTGCTCCGGGTGTGTGTTCACGGTGTGTGTGTGTGCACTTTGGATGGGTTAAACGCAGAGCACTAATTCCAAGTATGGGTCACCATACTTGGCCACATGTCACGTCACTTTCACTTTTCACTTTTTTTTTTAAGATAGGCTCCAAACACCCAAACAACCATAAAGCAATGTGCTTAAAACCGCTCAAAACACCTTAGCAACTGCATAGCAATGCATTAAGAATCATTCAGCAACACCTTACACCCTAACAACGGCATAGTAACACACTATTAATTACTCAAAATACCTTAGCAACACCCTAAAAACTGCATAGCAATGCACTGATAATTACTCAGAATGCCTTAGCAACACTCTAACTACTGCATCGTAACACACTAATAATCACACAGAACACCTTAGCAACACCCTCGCAACTGCATAGCAACACACTAATATTTGTCCAGAACACCTTAGCAACACCCTAACAACTGCATAGCAATGCATTATAATCACTCAGAACACCTTAGCAACACCCTAGCAACTGCACAGCAACGCACTAATAATCATTCAGAATGTCTCAGCAACAGCCAAACAACTGTATAGCAATGCACTAACAGTCATGTAAAACACCCTAACAGTTGCATAGCAACACACTAATAATCACCCAGGACACCTTAGCAACACCTTAGCAAGTGCACAGCAATGCACTAAGAATAATTCAAAACAGCAACACCCTAACAACTGAATAGCAATATTCTAAAAACAATTTAGAACACCCTAACAACCTAGCAACACCCTAGTGACCACCCGGAACAATCCAGCCACAGCATAGCAATGTGCTAATTAAAAAACAAAACAAAACTCGAATCTAGTTCATTTAATGCTCTTTTGTAAAGATTCAAAAAGCCCTTGCATTGTTTCATATCATTGCACAATATTGTGGATTTCCCGAAATCATTCAAGAAAAAAAATCTTTAAAAAATAAGTTAAACCTCCTCTTGCATCGTCCTTTTATGGCTCTGACTTGACAAAAGACACAAAAAAAAAACCTGCTAGAGTGTATAAGGAGGGTGTAACAAAAACCAGATGCAGCAGCAGCAGGAAGAGCAGAGCAGAGCAGTCTGGGATAAGGGATTAGAGAGTGTCACACCATTCACCTCCACTGCAAGAGAGGACCTGTTAGTGGATTGGAAACATGTCCTCATTCAATAGGTGGAAGGATACAGGGTGGAGACAGATATGTTGGGGGTTTAGAGACAGATAAAACCAGGCATCAATCCAAAATCAAGTGTAACGCAATTAATTACCAAACAAACAATTAATTACCAAACAAAAAGGTAGTATTAATATTGTGACTCTCATATAACTCTCATATGACTGTGTTAGTGTCTACACTTATTTCAAATCAATATGTATTACCTTAGCAAATGGTACATACTCTGATCACAAAACAAACACAGCACACACAAAAGTGGATTAAAAATTACATTTTAATATGAATAATAATTTTGGTGAACAGTTTTGGATATTGAATGAAATATAATACATTTATTATTTCTCATGTCTGCCATGTTGAATTTTTGTTTCACTGAGCTTGTTGCAACCATGCTGAACTTGACTTTCTAATGAATGTCCGGAAGATTTGTTTTTTTTCCAAATGCGTCATCAGTATAAAAGGGAAATGAAGTGTGCAAAGTGTTTGTTTGCATTTCAATGCAACTTTTAATTCAGTGTCCACATCCTGCTGAGTTAACTTTATCTATTCAACCTTTCAGTCTAACTGTCACCTTTATTGGTTTTGTATATAATATCTAAGCAGATTAACATGTGAATATTCCAAAAACGAAATGAATTAATTAATTAAAATGACAGCTTAAACTATAGAAAGAGGAAAACAAATTGTAATGTAATTAAATCTGAAATTTTAATGCAAGCCAGATTTCCTCGTTTGGCTAAACAGCACAGTCACTGATTGGCATGAAGTGACAAGCAAAAAAATAAACAAAATAGAATAAAATAAAATAACAATTCAATGTCTGTTGAGTCTATCAAAACAAGTTTCCTACCTGCATTTCTGACCTGTTGAAACTACCTGCATCAAATTATCTGACTCACACTTTCACTTATTTTGTCCTCAGTTATTTCCATACTTCCACAAGAAATCTGGTCTTAATGAAAATGACTACATATTATGTCAGAGGCTCTACAAATCAAGCAAGCAATAAAAAGCCCTTAATGTTGATATTGTCTGGATCTGCTAAACCTCATCATCTCATCACAGGAAACTGACACAACCCACGCACACTATAACAGCTCTTGCTGAAGGGCATGGCATTGTCTTTTCTCGTGATAGTGACAAACAATTGTTTTTTATTAGATGCACAATCAAACTCTGATGCAATAATGGCCAACTAGCTGTCAGACTTGCAAGAAGTCAGACTTGATTAATTGGTATCACATTCAGCTTTTAGCTAAATATATAACCCCCC